>NC_141027.1:20707500-21007500 GCF_052040795.2 Danio rerio
TCAGACACATCAAGGTAAGTGTGTAAAGGTCACTCTTACACACTCACAGACACATACACACACTTTAATTTGCTGTTATACCCCATATTAAATCCAGAAACTAAGCTTTTTTGCACATGCCTATCTAAAGGGTTATTGGTAACAACTGATGATCAACCTCTTCTTAACAGGGAAAACCTGCAAAAATCTATGATTATATGCTGTCATGGTTTTGCAATCAAAAATGTGGTTATAATGGAAGTCAATGGGGCAAAAACAGCCACCAACAGTAAAGTAGGGAGAAAACATGAAAATCAATCATAAACAATGTATTAAAGGCAATGATGTTTCACATGTCCAAGACTGTGATAAAAGGTTAAAAAAATCTAGTCTAAGATTACATTTTATATTAGAAATACGTCATTTTGTAGGGGTTTTCACCAAACCAGTGACATAATTTATTAAATTGGCAATTGAGGAGTTAAAATCCTGTAATTTTCTAAGCAATTTACTAGTTTTGATGAGGACTGAGGTGGATTAATGCATTTTAATGCATTTTTACAACAGTTTAATTCAGTAGATGGTTTCATCCTGATAGTAACAAAATAGCACATAAATGTAAATGTTTCTAAAATGGTACAAATGTGAAATGTTTCCTAAAGGTTCATATAACAGAGAAATATTATTCTTAAAACCTAAAAAAAAACTTAATGTATACAATATTCATATATTTTCTACCAAAGGTAAAATATGCTGTTAATTTACTCACCCCTGGGCCATTCAAGATGACCTTTTTCATTAGCAGAGCATTAAAAAAGATTTTGTTGATTGGACCTAAATGTGAGCTGACACTGTTTATTTTTACAACAGCGTATAAGAAAAGACGTGTGTTGTCTTGTTCATCAAAATGGTACTTGTACTTAACCTAGATGTTGCGGCCTATAAAAATGTTGTAAACAAACTGCTCACGTGTGAATTCAACTGAAGAATAAAGTCACCTACATATTGCATGGCCTGAGGACACAAAATTAACAATAAATTTTCATAATTAGAAGGTGTTTTGTTCAGAATGGCACGTAGGCAACCTGATGGTTGTCGCCTAAGGGTGCTATGATGGTTCAGTTTGATAAGCTTGAATTAAAGTGGTTATTCTTGCTTTGCATATAAGTCTGTGTGAAATTTTATCAGATACCGAGATGCATTCTTCAAGTGCTAAGTATTGATATTGATGCTTAATCATAATGAGATAATAAATATGATTGTAACAGTGAGGGATTAACATTATTCATGAGCAGGCTGCACTTTTACATTTGGTATTTGATTTGGACAGAGTCCAAATATGTAATGTTTATTTATTGACGTTCTAAATCATTCTTGAAAGGGCTGTAAAAGAAAATTCAGAGCGAGTACAGAATAGATGTTGGACAAGCTCAGTTGGAATACGAAGACATTTACTAGCACTGGACTTTGTCTGCTGTAGCAGATTCGGAGACAGCTGCGTGCTGAATATTTATGCGCAACCTCTGACAAAGCACTGCAGCTAAATTTAGTAGCAGATGAGCAGACCACAAGCAGCATTATTAGATTAGCTGTGATAATTTATGAGGCATATCTCACATTTTGAGTTTATTGTAACCTGCAGGTATGAGGCTTCATCATTGGGACAATGTCAATATACACTCGCCAGCCACCTTATTTTGCCTTTTGCCTTCAGAACTGCCTTAATCCAAAAGCAGTTGCTGCAGATTTGTCGGCTGCACATCCATGATGTGAATCTCCCATTCCACCACATCCCAAAGGTGCTCTATTGGATTGAGAGCTGGTGACTGTGGAGGCCATTTGAGTACAGTGAACTCATTGCCATGTTCGTGGCAAGACGTGTGTTGTCTTGTTCATCAAAATGGTACTTAACCTAGATGTTGCGGCCTATAAAAATGTTGTAAACAAACAGCTCACGTGTGAATTCAACTGAAGAATAAAGTCACCTACATTTTGCATGGCCTGAAGACACATAATTAAGAATAAATTTTCATAATTAGAAGGTGTATTGTTCAGAACTGCACGTAGGCAACCTGAAGGATTTCGCCTAAGGGTGCTAAGATAGTTCAGTTTGATAAGCTTGAATTAAAGTGGTTATTCTTGCTTTGCATATATGTCTATGTGAGATTTTATCACATACCGAGACGCATTCTTCTAGTGCTAAGTTTTGATGCTTAATCATAATGAGATAATAAATATGATTGTAACAGTGAGGGATTAACATCATTCATGAGCAGGCAGCACTTTTACATTTGGTATTTGATTTGGACAGAGTCCAAATATGTAATGTTTATTTATTGACGTTATAAATCATTCTTTAAAAGGCTGTAAAATAAAATTCACAGTGAGTACAGAAGAGATGTTGGATGAGCTCATTTGGAATACAAAGACATTTACTGGCACTGGACTTTGTCTGCTGTAGCAGATTTGGAGACACATTTTTAAAGCACAATACTCAAGTAGGCTGTAGCATTGACAGGATACTCAATTGGTGCTAATGGGCCCAAAGTGTGCCAAGAAAATATTCCCCACACAATTACACCACCACCAGCCTGTACCGTTGATACAAGCAGGATGAATCCATGCTTTAATATTGTTGATGCCAAATTCTGACCCTACCATCCGAATGTCGCAGCAGAAATCGAGACTCATCAGACCAGACAACGTTTTTCAAATCTTCTTTTGTTTAATTTAGGTGAGCCTGTGTGAATTGTAGATTAGTCATATTAACCTTCATTTATGTAATAAACAAACGAGTAGAGAATCAAAAGACAAGTGAAAGAGAAACCATTAAAGTGACAGCGCACAATATTCCTGCTGCCGTCTGTTTTTATCATTAATCAAACAAAACAAGAAAATCCCTCACTGCTCTGGACTTTTGTAAGTGTTTTTCTTATAGTGAAAATGCTTAAAGCACAGTTTGTTTGATATTTTTATTCTATTGTATTTGTTTCTCTTTCCTTTGCAGGGTGGAAAATAACTATGTATGCAGTTGAAATCAGATTTATTAGCCCTCCTAAATACTAGCAACCCTTTTCCTCCCCAATTTCTGTTTAATTGAAAGAAGATTTCTGAACATAATAGTTTTTATAACTCATCTCTAATAACTGATTTGTTTTATCTTTGCTATGATGACAGCACATAATATTTGACAAGATCATTTTCAAAATACAAGCATTCAGATTCAAAGTGTGATTTAAAGGCTTAATTAGGGTAATTAGGCAAGTCATTGTATAACAGTAATTTCTTCTGCAGACAATCAAAAAATGTATTGCTTAAGGAGGCTAATATTAAAGACCTTAAAATGGGTTTTAAAATATTTAAACCTGCTTTTATTCTAGCCAAAATAAAACAAATAAGCCTTTCTCCAGAAGAAAAAATATTAGAGGAAATACTGTTAAAATTCCTTGCTCTGTTAAACATAATTTGGGAAATATTTATTTTAAAAAAATTCTCAGGAGCGCTAATAATAACTGATAATCGTTTTGAATAATCGTGATTATAATTATGACCAAAATAACCGTGATTATGATTTTCACCAAAATCGAGCAGCCCTAATTTGAGTAACTGTTGCCTTTCTATCAGCTCCAACCAGTTTGGCCATTCTCCTCTGACCTCTGGCATCAACAAGGCATTTGCGGCCACAGAACTGCATATTTTCTCACTGAATATTTTCTCTTTTTCGGACCATTCTCTGTAAACCCTAGAGATGGTTGTGTGTGAAAACCCCAGTAGATCAGCAGTTTCTGAAATACTCAGACCAGCACGTCTGGCACCAACAACCATGCCACATTCAAAATTAATTAAAAAAGCCTTTCTTCCCCATTCTGATGCTCGATTTGAACTGCAGCAGATCGTCTTGACCATGTCTACATGCCTAAATGCATTGCCATGTGATTGGCTGATTAGAAATTTGCATTAAAAAGCAGTTGGAGCAGTACCTAATAAAGTGGCTGGTGAGTGTAATTATCTAATATACTGGTTAATAAAAGTAGTTGTATTAATTCTGTTAAAGTATATTGTTGTTATCATGTACATTTTAGAATAGACATACAGCTTTACTAGACCGAACTGACAAACAGTAGTACGTGCAGAAACATAATATTCCTGGCAGAAACTTATCTTATTTAAATATGGGATTGTGATTGTTAGGTTTAAAAAGTGCTGCTTTTTATGTTTGCTTATTATATTTCAATATTAATGCCATATTTTTCTGTCTGATTAATGCTTTGTTTCATTTTTTACTTAATTTCTACTACACTACTCAAATATGTGTTTGTTTAAGGAAGATAAAAGAACATAAAGTGCAAAAAAAATAACCAATCTTTCAGTGGCAATTATTACAGATCTCCGTTCCATTTAAAGCAACTTTTTAAATTAGACTATGAAACGATCAACAAAATAATAGGTCTAAATGTTGTGTTTTTCTGTAGAAAGGTTGTTAAAATGTACAGAGCTGCCAGTGTTAACTCACTGCAACACTCATATAATCTCAAATAATTCCTTCAGTGTTCTTTTTGTTGGCATGAGTAGGTGTGTGCACACATCCATGAGTGCTTCTACTCACGTTCGTCTGGATGTGTAAATAACACATGCACTAGAAAATGTACTTGTTTGTTTTGGCTGCAAACACACCCTGAAGAGCAGATATTTCTGCTCAAGAATATTGCATGGAGGCCAGTTTGGTGTGCTCAAAAACTGTCCATGATAAAATCAGGTTTTACCTTACGTGCATCAGAGATCAAATTTAAAGAACAGCCTACACTCTTTTATATTTCAAGATCACTGCTTAGACCTATTTAAGGTAATGTGATGTAAAATATATATTAATATCTTATAAATATTCTGAAGCTGGATATAAAAAACTTAAATGAGATTTGTAAAATAACACTAATCAAAATCAGAGAAATGCTTTCACATATCTCACAGCCACAGCAAATCAAACAGTAATTTCTTAAATATTGTATCTAGTAACTCATTAAAGTCACTCAAAAAACTGATTTTCCATGAAGGACAAATGAAGGAAAGGACAGGAAAATGTTTTACTTTCCCAAATTCATTCGCTTTGGTGTAATCATTTCCCTTTGAGATTGTTCACAAAAACTCATTATTTAATGTGTTTCTCATATGATTGTTATTGTTTGTTTGTTTTTCCTCGAAACAAACACGCATTCAATTTAGGTTTTTGCAACACATTTCAAAAATTTGAAACAAGTTTCAAATCACATCATCATTTACCCAATTGTTCCAACTTTTTCATAATGTTACAGGTCTAAATGACAGGAAAGCATGTATATTTACAAATAAAATTGAGTCGACCAGACAAAACATGACATATTTTGTGTTCATACTGTCTGCAATGAAAAACAAGTCTAAGTAAATTTAGAAATCACTACTTTCTTTTTTTGTTTGTGTTTTCCACACTGTCCCAACTCTTTTCTGATTTGGGGTTGTAGTTCAAGTACTGCAAATGGAACTGCTCTCCAGTTAGATCCTAAAACACTTGGAGATCTGTCTCAACATATGAATTTGGACTTCCCATCAGCACAAAGAATCAAAAGGCCTGACTAACCTTTGCTATTGAACATGCAGTTTGGACAGAGAACTGGACTAAAGTTCTCTTCAGTGATAAAAGCATGTTTAATTTATTTGGGTCCGATGGGAAACACTATGTTTGTCATTAAACTGAGGGAAAGACTGAGCCCAAAGTGTGTTGGTGGCGTTTTTTGCAGTGGAAGTTTGGCCTTTTATACAGCTACTTTATATGGCAGAGTGAATACAAATGTTAATCAGAAGCTTCTTCAGCAATGTGCAGTTCCTTTCCTGCATTCATTGCACAATCAGCCAGCAATTTTCATGCAGGACAATGACCTGTCACACTGCTAAATATAGTAGATATAGCAGATCTTTGCTATAGCTGAGAACACTGAAATAAAGAATGGCAGCTCTGAGTCCTGATCTAAGCCTGAGTGAAAATACCTGAAAAATTCTTGGTGAAAAAGTAATGGCTAAAAAACTCTAGTCAGTGAACTGTGAAAAACAGGGATGTTTTTGAAAGACTAGTGATGTCTTGTGAGGAACTGTTCATCTTTCTTTATTTGTACAGCGCTTTTACAATGTAGATTGTAGAAGTTCTAGCAAACTGAAACCGTGTCAGTCCAGTTTTTTGAGGTTCAGTTTAGCTCAGTAAGTTTAATTTTCACTGCTAAAAGTCCAAATACTGAAGAGCAAATCCATCAATGTGCAGTAACAGAATCGTGCTGTGCTGTGAGAGACTAGTGATGTATGTGGTCGCAGATATGCTGAAGTTATTCAGGCTTCAGACTTATTTTTGACAGCTGTAACTTTCAGAAATTGTAGTTGTAATCTTCCTTGCTACAATCAGTGCTGTTTTATAACTTTGATAAGACTGTTTTCCATAAAATAAAGGGTTTTTGTTGAATTATTTTGGTAAAACACTGTTCTATTAGCATGGGATAGCCACAACAACAACAAAAAAATCCTTCAAGTTTTGAATGACGACAACATTGTTTCTGGAAAAAAAAACTCTTTAGAAAATGTTTTCTAATTTAGATCTCCTTTGTTGTTTTTAGTATGGGATGTAGTTTAAGTGAGAAAAACTGAAGAGTTTACATACTGACTGAAACAGTTAATGTCTAACACATTATTAAGCCTTGTGCTGGAAAGCTTGAGGGACGAACTGCTTGACCAGCATGACTTACTATAATGTCACATGACTAATGCTAAGCTCGTCTGTACGCCAGTGTTTGCTCAGTCTATTTCCTTACTCAGATATGGCAGTAATGACAAACAGTTGTTCTTCTCCTAATATGGGAAAGAGGGACGTCAGTGCTCTAAATACAACATTTTTCTTTACCTCATTTTGGACTCTCTTGCTGCTCAGTTGCATCAGTTAGATTATGAGCTCATTTCCTTTTTTTCCCTGTATTACAGTATAAATAAAACATAAATTAAAGTTGGTTAATCTTACTTATATATATATATATATATATATATATATATATATATATATATATATATATATATATATATATATATATATATGTACAATCCAGTGAATAGTGACTTAACATTTTACAAATCCTCCAGTTAAATCAAAGCTTGTGCCAATAACTTCCCATTTGTGGCTTTAAAACTAAACTTTTCGAATTTAGATTTTAATGGTTGAATGCTACTTTGACCACAATATTTCTAGTACTTTTTTGTTGTTGTTGTTGTTGACGCAAATCCACAGTGACTGTAAAAACAGGGTTTGATGCTTGTGGAACCCAACCCAGTTTGATTTGGGATTGAACCGGCAATTCTTTGCATGAGAGTTGGTTGCTTTTACAAAGAGGCTAAATGGCGTCGCTAGAGACCTTAGAGGTCAGAGGAGTGAGGTTTACCTGCATAGCACTTCGCTAGCTGGACTCTGCCAAATGACTCCCCTAAACCTCACTCCCATCCTGGACGAGCCCCCATGTGTAACCAACCGGTCCTATTGCACCCATCCCAATCTGAGCTAGGATCTAATCTGCGTTTTTTAAGGGAGTTAGTTGCTCTAACAAAGAGGCTAAAGACCATGGCCTCTAGCGTATGTCGGAAGAGCACCTTTAGAAGTCAAAGGAGTGAGGTTTACCTGCATAGCACTTCGCCAGCTGGCCTCCGTTACAATTACTTTTTTCAGAAGGAGCACATGTACTCCTAAGCTGAAATAGCACATTAGGAACACGCTGCAGAATTTCAGGAGTGCAGTGAAAATGTATAAAATAAAGTGTTTTTCCATAATAAATGTATACGAGAAGATCTTTAAAAGCAATGCAGCTTCATATATTTGAATACAATAAGCACACTAGGTTTTATTTTATTGTAACAACAGCCGTCTCTTTAAATAGTATTTAATAATAATTTATAATTTAAGATGTATGAAGTTTAGCTAGCGGTCCACAGCAGGATTGGGATAGAATTGCTTGAATGAAGGCCTCTCTAAACAGATCTGAATCAAGTGTTCCTTTGAGGACATGCCTAGGCAGTTTCTTGTTGACATTTTTATCCAGTTTCGAGTTGAAAAAATATCTTTCACACTGGGCAGCAGAAATAGGGAGATATTAATAAGTTATTGTTAATAAAAGAGTGCAGTATTACATGGTTAGTGTAAACGTTCACATGACCAGAGCAATTTAATCAGTGTTATTATCAAAAAAAGATTATGGCTGTATCAATGGTCCCAAACCAAACATTTTAAAATTTTTATAATTATATATTGTACATATCTATAAGATGTCTAATATTAATATATGATTTTATGCAATATTTGAATGGTACTTAGAGTAAACGTTGATGGGAACAATAGTGCCAATTTGACAATAAATTAAATAAAATTTAAATAAAATTTGACAATGCAGTGCATTAGGTAAAATATCTACTAACATAGGTTTCACAAAAATGTTGCCAAAGTTACAGTTGCCAAAGTTAATATTGCAGTACGTTAAAAGTTTGCATGTTACAAATGCAGTGCTCAGCATATATAAGTACAGCCCTCACAAATCTCTCACTTAAATTCATATTTTCTATAGGAAGCTACACAGGGTTCATACACATTTTTGCTACTAAAATTCCATGACTTTTCATTGACTTTTCCAAAATTTTCAGGTAAATATTCATGATCTCATTTCTTGTTTCATGAAATGTCTACGTACAGGTGGCAAATAAGTCATTACAGCATATCAAAAAATATGTGACAATCCATGTACATTATATATATTTTATATCTGTAAACTCGTTGTTAGAAAGTATTTTGCTGTCTGTGTGAAAATTTTTTAAATGTTGGCTTGTGTTTTCACAAGACTTATAATATTAGTACAAATTAGCCTTCAGCACCCACAGTATCTTACCTCTGCGGTTAGAGATTGTTTCTGGACACGACACTCAAAAGAGAGGCGAATCTAAAACTGCTTTTGATTTTTAAAGTTATTGCTTTTGCAGCTGAAGTTTGCAATGTTTACCCCACACAGAGAATGTCATGTCAAGGAACGGACAGCTCAATTTCATTTAATTTAAAATGTACCCAATTTTATCATCTCAAATATGTTCACAGATAATTGGTAAACAAAATTTTATGACTTTTTCAAAACATTTTGGGTTTATTTGTTTTTCCAGAACTTTTCCAGGCCTGGAAAATGCCTTTTACATGACTTTCCATGACTTTTCCAGGTTTTCCAGGACCGTATGAACCCTGTATACAGTAGTATATTTGTGCATATATATTAGATTAGTCAGTACTAAAGCAAAATCTGAAGCTAATCTAACAAAAAAAACTTATGATAACCGTCCAAAAACTAGTACATCCAAATTTATGTTATAGAAGAATATGAAATACTCTTGATAAAAAAAAATCAAGAGAAGCAAAAAAATAAACAATTTTGTAGTTTGTCTTTTTTTGCAATGTTTCGCATGAATTTAAATGTATTATCATTATATTTCTAAAGATGTTCTGTGACTATAATATTACTTTTAATAAACATTTCTGTTTAAGAAATCTGTTTTGTTCAAATACACCAAAATATATTACCTATTCACCTAGAAATTCATAAAAATATTCATTTTCAAAATGGGGTGTACTCAATTATGCTGAGCACTGTAATTCACAATATTTGTTTTAATTCTGGTTACATCAAAAAGTTCTGATCGTGATGCTTTCTCAAAAATATTGCTGTGGCGCGAGACAGAACATTGTATTCTGTCAAAATGATTTAAGTAAAGTCAGTGAGATAGAGATATAAGGACTCAAGTACAGTATAACCAAAGTCATTGGTATAACTTAATCTCTTGACAGAAATTAAATCTTTAATCCTGTTTTTCATATAACAGGCAAAAAATAGACAATGCAGTTAAGACATCCCTATTGTAGTATCTATCCAGCGAACAGTGATTTTAAATAATTAAAAAAATCCTACAGTCAAATCAAAGCAGCTTGTGCCAGTAATTTCCCACTTGTTAGATTTTAATGGTTGACTGCTATTTTGACCACAATATTTCTAGTATTTTTTGTTGTTGCTAGGGTAAAGCTACATTGACTTTAAACTACATTGAATAGATTTTTTTGATAAGTTACATCATGCCACATTTAGAGTGATGAAAGCACCCAAAAAAAGATAGTATAGCGGCAGAAAAAGAATGTCAACACATAATAGACTAAACAGGAAGGGACGGCGGTTTCCTGGCCAGCACAGGATCAGGAGGAAAATGCATTATATAGTATGTAGGCTATTCAGCTGATGTTATTTTGGGTGTACACAGTTGTTATGTGTGTCTTGTTTACATTTTACATTTGGTGTACATTTACACTGTTTGCATTGACTGTTAGAATCCACCATTTCTTTACAGATGTTTAGATCAATCAGATTCTGCCTAAAGGTTATTACGTCCCATGTGTGGAGTGACTGTGCCTCTGTTCTTCCATCTGGAGTTCTTTATGAGGTGTCTATAAAGGGTCTTAGGCTACTGGTTGTGACATCATGGCCGCTATTTTTCCATGAATGCATGAGTTTTCTAAGCTCTGTAGTTAAAAGTGTTAATGTTAGTTATATAATGGTTCTTGGCTCTGTACAAGTACTAATGAGCCCATACCAGGGCACCATCTAACATAAAAAAGAAAGCTACGTATTTTTCTCTTTCATGCTACATGTTGATCACTCACAGATTCTGTTTTGCGTCAGTGATGTCCTTGACATTTCAGGTACAATAGAGCTTTTCAGTTTGTAGTCCTAAAACGCCAAAAAAGTTTCCAGTAATGAGTTTTTTGAGGGATTTGATCCTAACATTAATTTCCTATTAATTGTGAATTTGCCAGTTTCTGATTTATAAGTAAAAGGTTTATAGTTAATGTTACTTTAAGAGAATTTAGGTTTAGTTGTTTTTAAAATATGCATATATATCCAAAATGCATTTTAAAGAAATAAATGAGCAATATCACACGAGTAGCAGTGTGATATGGCTGTATAGCGGCACCAGTGGGAGGCATGTGCTGGCTGCAGGCCCAATGCCTTAGCGTCCCACAAGTGATGATATATAGCCATACTGCATTGCTATGAGTGTGATATTGCATTTATACAACAATTTAATGGCATAATCATCTATATAAAAAAGAAAATAAAACACGGAGAGTCTAAAAACCCTTTTGTATGAGGAATTTCTTCCCCCATTCACTGATATCTGCAGCTGATGTCAGAACAGCAGAAACTGTTTATGCTAGTATTTGAATGATTCTCTAGCGTAATGTCTAAAGTGATGACAAAACAGGTGTTTTCGCTTACATTTTAAGATTATTAGGCTAAGAGATATGAAGACATTCATTCATACATTTCACAGTACAGGCATTTCCCAGTATTTCTCTGCTGCAATCGGGATATCACAATAACTAACCCAAAAAGTTGAGTTAAAAAAATTTCTGTTGTGTTTATGATAAGGAAAAATACTTAACACATGCTTTAATGTCTCATCCGAAAGACTGTGATCCCTGACAGAGATTATTTTTCTCCAATTCTCTCCACATAAGTTGTGTTTTTCTTCCCAAATAAAGACTGCAACATCAGTACCAAGATAATGAGAGTTGACAAATCAGACAACGCAACTTGGAAACTGGCTGTATCAAAAATGGCATACTCTACTATATAATATCCTCAGAACAGTATGTGACAAAAGTACTATGTTCAATTCACAGTATGCAAAAAAAAAAAAAAGAAAAAAAAAAGAGTATTCACAATTACCTGGATGAACTAGTTCTTTCAGTGTGATTCTGAAGTGCAAACAACAGACATTGCTATGCATTTGGGTCATGAGAAAGAGTTTTTCAAATGACAGTGAAGCAATGCAACTGATGACAGCATAGGACATGTGATGATGACAACATGTGAGTAAGTATCCGACATTCACACTAAACTTAGTAAGAAAGCTTGTCTGAATAAAATATAAGATTATAACTGTGTGAATTTAAAGTCAAAAATTACTTTTAAAAAAATTCCAAATTGTAAAAAAAGAAATAACTTATTAAGAAAAATTTTAATGGCGAAAAACATCTTAAAATGTTAACTCGTAATATAAACGGAACTGTGGGCTAAAAAAAAGATTAAATTGCCCATTTATTCTGTCTTACAAGCTATAGCTTCCATAAGGAAATGTACTTTTTAAGCAGTAGCAGGCCAATTGATTTAATTAAAGTCAAAATAATGGGCCTACAAAAAAGTAAGTGTGGTTTCTTTAAGTTTAAAAAACATAGGCCAACTTACAATTTGCGAATAACAATGTGTACCCAGCAAGCACAGGGCATCAACCATAGACTGTAAAAGATATGGAGGTAGTATACATGACATCACGTGCTGTTTCTGAAGAACACAGAAAAAGCCACCAATAGGCATGGCCAACCGTCACCATTTTGTTTGCGTGTCATCGCACCAACCGAGGGATACCAAACAAGGGCAAAGAGGCAGAGCGTGAGCAGAGCTACAGAGACACGTGCTAGCATTTTTGCTTAGGCTTTTCTTTGGGAGAAACGCTTAATACTTTATTACCTGCAACTTGTTTGTGTTCTAACTATGTGCCTGGCTGTGTTCTATTTCAATGAAGTGTTTAGACTTTTAAAAAACGTTGTAATACATTAAGCCACCAAACATTGTTCTTATAATGGTTTTCTACTGGAGGAATACCTGAATTACTTCCAAACACTTCAAATATAGCTTGTGTTAGTAAATGCATGGCTACTTATAAAATCCAGGCATAACACTGTGTAACAACGTTTCAGATGACTGTTTATACTGCAAATCCAGCTGTCAGATTCTGGAGTACATTCGGGTTCTAAACAAAATTATAAATGATAAATTATCTTAAATAAAACAAATACATTTATAGAGATGGTATACAAATTCACTCACCTGCATAGAGGCCACGTAAATGGTTTGTGAGTACAATTAAGTGCACACAGCATGCCATATCATCTGACAATTGTAAGAAATAAATCCAAAAGGCAATTGACTGTGTAAAGCCACATAAAACAAAAGTTCAACAGCTAATCAGTCGGATTAAGCTGAGTTAAAAGTGATGGCGACCAGCGAGACCTAGCAGTCACTCAAGTGGCCAAGCCCTTAATTTTGCAGGATTAATATAACCTTATATCGTTATAAAAAAAATTCACCCCCTCACAGTTGTTATGAAAGATAATATTAGCTATATGAACCAAAATTGTTCTTTGTACCAGGCTGTAAACACCTCTTTTTCTGCTGTAAAGTTGGCTATTTTAACAGTGGGGTCAATAGAAATCCACTTTATTATAGAGCCAAGACTAGGGGAATTTTGATGAACTGCAGTTTCAGTTAATTCCGTATTAGCTTTACGAGGGAGAGCGGGAGGTTGCTGCTTGGCATCAACATGATGTCAAATTGACATCTTATCCCAACATCCTGAAGATGTTGCATTTTGTTTGGAAATGAAAATCAGGTTGATGTCAGAACCCAACGTCAGACCGACATCAATGTCCAACGACCAACTTATAAAATCAAAGTCCAAAGATGCTACAGCTTGACATTGTGTTGACGTTAGCACTATGATGTCTATCATACGTTGGATTTTAGTTGCCATACCTGAAGAATAATGTCAGTATTTGACGTCAATATGATGTTGGTTTAAGATGTTGGCTCGACGTTGTGATTTTGGTCACTTTTTAACAACCTAAAATCAACCAAATATCCTAATTTGACGTTGTTATTGGATGTCAAAATAATGTCCTAAGCTGCCTAGACATTGCATTTTAGTCACCGCTGACGTCACAATCTAAATCTATCCTAAAATTAATGTCTTATGACGTTGTGTGCCTGCTGGGGTAATTTAACACAAAACATATTGAAAACGTCAGAAATTAAATATTGTGATTAGCCTTAATTGGCATGGTGTTGGTCGTGGATGAAGGTTATTTTGCAGAATTGAAGGAATGTGTGCGTAAATTCTAACGTCTAAAAGTATGCTGTTGTTGTGTGGTATCTCAAGATTTTCTCGCCCTCACCTGTCCATGATTCAGCTATTCAAGGATACTGAGCACAATTAGCTGCCGTTTCTGTCTGAAGCCCACGCGCGCTCCTCCGTTTGAATGAACTGACGCGCGCTCCCGGGCACATTCTCACATGCATGCGGCTGAATATTTACGTCATCTTAGCATCATCCGCCGCTGATGGAAAACGGCTGTATTTTCCTCCTTGCTTGCGTTAGTCTTCAGCCTCAGACAACGGTTCAGTCAGCAGCGCCCGTTACTTCAACACTGGGTCTGTTTTTAGTGGCACGTGGCCAGTCACTCAGAGCGAAATCTGAATATAACCGTTGAAACGAAAGCTTCTCCACCCTGTACGTCTGACTAGTGCATGAGTCCACGAATCTATATTTAGCAGCTTTCAAAGTCCGAAAATACAGTTTACCCCTTTTAGAGTTTAAAAGCGACATTGTGGACTGGGATGTATGGTCCGTGGGCTGAAGCTAATGCCCAAATAAACCAAAAGGAAGCTATGATCATATTATAAATTGGCTATTAGCCTATAAACTATTTACATTAATTCAGACGAATAGACACTGGAATAGTGTTTGTGCCTTGTTCTGACTTTGTTTTGAATTTAAAAAGGACTATAAACACCTTTGGAAATGTTGTAGATCTAAACATGTTTATATATTGTTATAAAACACCTAGCATCTCTTGGAGTTCAGCCACAAATGTATTTATTATGGGAATAACAATAACCTAAGAATAAATGGCCTCTGAGTTCACAATATTACTTTATCAGCTACAGAAGCAGCTTATTTAATATATTTTAAAGGAACAAGATGTATGATACCCAACCCAAGGTTTATGTGAACCTATATTCAAAAAGATCAGTCTGTTATAGAGGTTGTGCAATTGACAATTTTAGTAATTTTACATTTTATGTTCTTCTCATGCTTTATTTAAGGTCATAGCAAGTTATTCTGGCTTTAATATAAATGATGACACTGCACATGATGTCATGTCTAAATGATTCAGGAAGGAAGCCACAGACTGTGAGGGGGTTTTGTCACCGACACACAAGTTAATATGAAACCAAAAGGTAGAATGACTAAAATGAAAACTACCATTAGACATATCACTAATAAACTGTAAAGAAGAAATGCTTCTTTGGGACAATCATTCAAGTGATCTCTTATCAGTAATAATTAGAGTCAACATTAAAAATATTTAAGCCTACATTTTAGTTTATGGTTTGCTTGCAATATTTATACAAATCATAGGTTTCAGATGTCTCAGACACCCAAATTTTAAAGCATCCTGATATAAAGGGACCTAAAAATGTTAAATGCACCTAAAAAGCTTCGCACAAAATATATTGTAATAATAATGATAATATAACTGGATCTAAACATTATTTGGAATTTTTTCTTCTAAGTTACATTATTTATATTTACTTACAGCACAGTATTATTCAGTCATATACTTGTTTATTTTTATCTAATATTATTATTTTTAAACACAAATTCTATCTTTATTAATGTAAAATAACATTTAGGATATTGTCCTTATTTGAATGTTATGTCATTTAATAATGTTTTGCATAAATTATTTTATAATTATTACATTATTTTAAGGGCAGCACAGTGGAGCAGTGGGTAGCACAATTGCCTCACAGCAAGAAGGTTGCTGGTTTGATCCCTGGCTGGGTCTGTTGGCATTTCTTTGTGGATGTTCCCTCTGTGTTTGCGTGGGTTTCTGAGTGCTCCGGTTTCCCCCACAAGTCCAAAAACATGCAGTACAGGTGAATTGGGTAAGCTAAATTGTTCGTAGTGTATGTGTGTGAATGAGTGTGTATGGATGTTTCCCAGTGATAGGTTGCAGGTGAAAGGGCATCTGCTGTGTAGAACGTGTGCTTGATGGGTTGGCAGTTCATTTCACTATGGCTACCCCAGATTAATAAAGGGACTTAGCCGAAAAGAAAATAAATGACATTATTTTTATTCAAATTAGCATTTGTTCATGTTTATTTTTTTTAAACTTCTTTCAATTTTATTTAATGACAATATTAATTACATTTAATTAATTATTTGCTATTTTCTAATGCATTCTCTACACTAAATTTCCCCATAACATTCCCTCATGGGCCTCTGGGTCCCCCGACCTCAGATTGAAACTGGATGTCCAACAGTGGAGCCCAAACTGCAATATCAAATCCGAACGCACAGATGGCGCTGTTTCAGCGGTTTCATCTTTTCATGCCGCGTGGAGTCCGAGCAGCGTAAATACATCCCTTCCGTATTTCCATTCTAAATTATTCCACGTTGACAAACACTCAGTTTTTGTAGCACACTGTGTGTGTTGTTATTGTTAACCGCAAGATGGATTTCACAATCCGGGCCGCCACGCTTGAGGACTGTAAGGACATCTCTCGGATGATACTGGTGAGTCGAGTCCATGATGCGTTCTTCCGCGTGTCATATGCCTGCGTCCGTCCATTTCTGACTATTTTAAAACTGTTTGGGGAAAAAATGAAACGGTGATCATTTGCGTCATCGACAGCATGCG
This sequence comes from Danio rerio, assembly GCF_052040795.2. Taxonomy (NCBI): domain Eukaryota; kingdom Metazoa; phylum Chordata; class Actinopteri; order Cypriniformes; family Danionidae; genus Danio; species Danio rerio. Next base: position 20,724,104 of record NC_141027.1, read on the forward strand.
CAATCATTCAATATCCCCCAAACACTGCTGTTGTGCTGTGCGCACGTGCGTAAGTGCATCAGTGTCGATGGCAGAGTTACAGTAAGCCATGTTTGTTTGGCACACTGTAACCTGACACTTTCCTGTCATTGAGCCCAGTGGACGGCAATGTGCGGCAGACTTCACCTGTCAGCCAGCCGCAGCGACTTCTGCGTTTTGAATCTCGGAAACTGCGCGATGACGTCATCTTAAAGATGAAAGATTGAAGCTCAGACGCCGCTCTGCTACATTAAGCAGGCCAGTGTAACGTCATGGAATAAATTAACCTCATTACTAAAACCTTGTTATTTATGGTGCAAATGACAATTGAAATTAATAACAATATTTAAAAAAAAAAATCAAACAGATTTTGAATGTTTGAAGTTTTGAACAGCAGGAACAACTGAGGCAAAACTTAATATAATTCAAAACCCAACACAAAAATGGATGATTCAGTAGGCCGACATGTAAATTAAATCTATAGCTTTTCAAGACGCTTTTCTTTCAAAGCAAAATTCTGCAACCTGGTTCACTATACACCAGAAAACTGTGTGACTTTAAAAAGAAAAGGCTTTTTAATTGCATATCAGTTATTACTTACTTATTTTTTCAATTCAGAATTACAATATTTTCACTTAAAAAACACTAAAATAGTTATTTTGGTTGGTCTTTGAAAGACAAACATTTGACAGGCTAATAAATTATAGACTTGGATGTTAAGGCCGACGTCAATGTCCAATCTAAAATCAACCAAATATCAACGTCTAACCATGTTACACCTTGACATTGTGTGGACGTTACCACTATGACATCTGTCATACGTTGGATTTTGGTCAATTTCCAACACAACCTAAAATCAACCAAAATCAACGTAATTTGACTTCTTTATTGGACGTCAAAATAATGTTGTCCTTAGACGCTGGCTAGAAATTAGAATTTTGGTCACCTGACGTCACAACTTAAATCTAACCTTATATTAATGTCTTATGATGTTATGTGCCTGCTGGGCATTTAAGTGTATTAAAATAAAATGTGAACACTGCTGCAATGCACTCTGAAAAATGTATGGGTCACTTGAGATAAAAAAAGCGACATATATGAAACATGTAACAATTAGAACAATTGTAGCACATAATTAAAAAGATGTTTGTCTCATATGAATTTACTCAGCTCTCACTACAGGCCCGAATTGACTAAATAGGCAAAGATGTTGAAGTAGGCGTTCTTTTATCATACTGTTACGCCACACTGAGACAATATGTGAAATTTATCATCTTAGCAGCTGTTTTTATTGTGAAAAATCATCTTATATGTCGAGAGATGAAGGGAAATTTTATTCCTCTATGCTTTCCAAATTCATGACATCTTTGTCATGTATTAAATAGTCGCAAAATCGAAAAAATAAAATAAAATAAAATGTCACAATGGGCATAGGAGAATAAAGTAAACTGTTTAAAATTAACTGTTTGAATTGTTTAAACTATAGGAATTGGCAGAGTTTGAAAAAGTTTCTGACCATGTCAAGATCACACAAAGAGGTAGGCCTGATTGTTAAATTTCTCCACTAAAGATAGATTGATTTGCATGGAGTAGTTCATGACGTGGGTTTCTGTAATAAGAGATCTGTAACCAAACATACTTCTATTACTATAGATCTGGAGCAGGATGGATTTTCCAAAAACCCTTTTTTCCATGGAATTATTGCTGAAGTACCAGAACACTTAAAGTCCAGAGAGGGTAAGAGTAAAGACATATATCACTATCTACCTCCATTGTTATTTAAACAGATTAAAAACTGCTGTCCTCCTGGATGTTTGTTATCTAATCTGAGCATGCGTGTCTTGCCTAGCCTGAATGCATGGTTGTTACATAAGCTTGCTATGCCATTTTTTCTCCTCACATTTAGTCACAATATATGCCATAACCTGTGAATAAATAATGTCATGGGATTTATATACAGTTGAAGTCAGAATAATTAGCCCCCCTCTTTACCCCCCCCCCCCAATTTCGGTTTAATTTTTGTTTAATTAATGTTTTTATTCTAGCCGAAATAAAACAAATAAGACTTTCACCAAAAGAAAAAATATTATCAGTCATACTGTCAAAATTGCCTTGCTCTGTTCAACATCATTTGGGAAATATTTAAAAAAAGGAAGAAAAAAAAAAATCAAAGGGGGGTTAATAATTCTGACTTTAACCGTATGCAAGTTAATAGAAGGAGCAATTTAAGTGGAAGAGGAATTGTGTTGAGTAAAAAAGTCAAACAAATATAATAAGGTTATCATCAGAATTTCATATATTGTTCATTCAGTGCATGCTTTTTATGTGCTTTATACAATGACTGGCCACTTTATTAGGTACACCTTACTAGTACCAGGTTGGACCCCTTTTTGTCTTCAGGACTGTCTTAATCCATTGTGCTATAGATTCAACAAGGTACTGGAAATATTCCTCTGAGATTTTGGTCCATTTTGACATGATAGCATCACACAGTTGCTGAAGATTTGTCAGCTGCACATCCATGATGTGAATCTCCCGTTCCACCACATCCTCAAGGTGCTCTGTTGGATTGAGTTCTGGTGACTGTGGAGGCCATTTGAGTACATTGTAATGTTCAAGAAACCAGTCTAAGATCATTGGCACCTTATGACATGGTGTGTTATCCTGCTGGAAGTAGCCATCAGAAGATGGGTACACTGTGGTAATAAAGAGATGGACATGGTCAGCAACAATACTTAGGTAGGCTGAGGCATTGACACGATGCCCGATTGGTACTAATGGGCCCAAAGTGTGCTAAGAAAATACCCCCCAGATTATTACCACACCACCACCAGCCTGAACTGTTGATACAAGCAGGGTGGATCCATGCTTTCATGGTGTTGATGTTAAATTCTTACCCGACCATCCGAATGTTGCAAAAGAAATCGAGACTCGTCAGACCAGGCAACGTTTGTCCAAACTTCTTTTGTCCAATTTTGGTGAGCCTGTGTGAATTGTAGCCTTAGTTTTCTGTTCTTAGCTGACAGCAGTGGCACCCCGTGTGGTCTTCTGTTGCTTTAGGACATCCACCTCAAGGTTGGACGTGTTGTGCATTCAGAGATGCTCTTCTGCATAACTTGGTTGTAACGAATGGTTAATTGAGTTATTGTTGCCTTTCTATCAGCTGGAACCAGTCTGGTCATTCTCCTCTGACCTCTGGCATCAACAAGGTATTTGCGCCCACAGAACTGCCGCTCACTGGATATTTTCTTTTTTTCAGATCATTATCTGTAAACCCAATAGATGGTTGTTTGTGAAAACCCCAGTAGATCAGCAGTTTCTGATATACTCAAACCAGCCCGTCTGGCACTAACAACCATGCTACGTTCAAAGTCACTTAAATTACCTTTCTTCCCCATTCTAATGCTCGATTTGAACTGCAGCAGATTGTCTTGACCATGTGTACATGCATAAATGCATTGAGTTGCTGCCGTGTGATTGGCCTGTGATTAATTGTGATTAATGAGCAGTTGTACCTAATAAAGTGGCCGGTGAGTGTATACAAGTCATGTGTGTTTTATTTTTTTCCATTAAACTGACAGAAATGATTTGCGTGTGTGACTCTTCACAGGTCACACCAAAGTCGGTTACTCTCTGTACTTCTACATGTACAGCTCATGGAAAGGTCGAGCTGTGTACATGGAGGATCTGTATGTGATGCCAGAGTTCAGAGGTAAAAATAAAACACTGTGTGCTTAAATTTAAGATGAACCTTAACCTCTTTGACTGATTAATGATTTTCTGTGAGTATTTCCAGGCAAGGGCATTGGCAAGGCTCTGATGGCCAAAGTTTCCCAGGTGAATGCTGTTTATTTGTGCTAGATAATTGAAGCATGTGGCATCCGGTCATAATAACTTAGCAAAGAAACTATGATTTAACCTGCTGTGTAGACTGTGTAAATCTGACATGTTTGTGATCGTGCTCCTCTCAGCTTGGTCTGGCTGCTGGTTGCACTCAGCTCAACTTCACTGTGCTGGACTGGAATAAGTCATCTCTGGACTTCTACCTGAAGCAGGGCTGCTGGGACGTGACCTCTGAACTGGGCTATCACTGCATGCGCTGTGAGGGTGAAGCTCTTCAACACTTGGCACAGGGAGAGCTTTAAATGATCAAACACAGATTTCATTCTCAACTCCAGCCAGTTACACATTACTTGAGAAGCACAGGAAGACAGTAAAATAAGCTGACAATTAAAATGGGCAAAATGAAAGAAATAAACACGCTCATGACCTAGTTAGATTTTAAATACACATTACTGAAGGGGTAGTTCACCCAAAATGAAAATTGTATGGTAATGTTGATGTTTTTCTTGATTTTTCCTGTAAAACTTTATTTAAAGGTGACCTATTATTCAAAAATCACATTTATTAGAGGTTTAAACAGTTTTGTAGCAGTAGTGTGTGAAAATAACCAGCTTCTAATGGTAAAAATGTATTAAGTTTATTTTTTATAGTCACATTTCATATAAACAGTCTGCAGAAACACTTTGATTGACATTCTCCCTTTATAAGTGTCATCGCTGTGGAAAGCCTCGCCCGTTAGTGATGATCTCTCTTTTTAATTGGCATAGAATGATAGTCTTGTTTTTGAATCTGCCACTATGCTGCCACATAGACATTTGCAGCTCCACCCCCCACAGCACATCTCATTTGAATTTAAAGTGACAGTCACCAAAATGACACAATTAGGATCAAAGCCTAAAAGGGGCAGTTCCATAGAGTTAATAAATAAAACATTATTTGTGGCACATTTTGAGCTCAAAGTTCACATTCACACTTAGAAACTTATTTTACATCGCGTAAAAAAGGCATAAAAGGTCCTCTTTAAAATTTTCTCCAACATATTACTTTGGCTGTACTTCTTTTTAGACTGTGATTTTGAGTTTTTTGTAATTAGTTCCAGTTATGGCTAATATATATGCACAAATATATTATTGTAAAGCCTCCTGTTGAACATATTAGTTTAAAAGAGAGATTTTTGAGGGCTGTACCCCAAAGTTTTAGGCTGCGTATTCACTGAAGTGTTTTTGCGCTTCAGAAACAGAAGCGCTCAGCTATGGGTGTTTCTCCAACTGTTTTAAAACTTTTTTTAAAATGCTGAGCACACACACTGCTAAGCATAATAGAGATGCTCAGCACCTGGATACACTGCCAGCATTTTAAAAACATGGTAATTCCATTAACAACAACAAAAGAAAAACAGCTCAGCTCAGGAAAAACGCTTTGGTAGAGATGTACTCTTAAGAAGCAAAACAATCAGTCTGTGCTGGAAACATTGACTACATTTATATGGACATCAGTAATTGAATTGTTTGCCTTAATCTGAATAAGACAATAATATGATTAAGGTGTTTACATGAGTTGCTCTTTGAATGTTTCTTTTATGATCCCATTTTACATGTTATAGCGCATAATTTGATTAACGTCATTGCGTCACCATGTGTTTCATTCTTAATTTGTCGACTATAACTGCAGTTTGGCACTTTCATTCAAGAACATTTCATGCATGCCCCCGTGACAAATGAGATATTGGATGAGAGTATGAACTGCTGGAAGTATGAATAACTGTTTTATTTAAATGCAATTTGATACCGCACACCGTAAGGCAAAAAAAACTCTTCATTTCATGTCAAACAGCCGTGTGTATAGACTGTGCTGTTGCAAAATTCAGTGAAAATCCTACACGATGGTAATAGTTTGATTGCAATGTTTACATGTCTGTGCTGCACTTCAATAATGCAACTAAAATCGGCATACTCTGCATGTCTTAATCCAATTTCTGTTTAGTTCGTTTATGACTTTAGTTGGATGAAATTAATCAAAAATTGCTAATTACATGGTAGACTCTTAATCAAAGTATTGTCTTAATCACATTAGAATCATTGATGTTCATGTAAACATACCCAATGTATACAAATCGATTACCAATTGCATAAAATAGTTGTATTATATCATTACACTGCAAAAAATGCTTTTCCTACTTAGATTTGTCTTGTTTCTAGTACATATATCTCGAAATTCTGAAATAAAAAAAGCATTTTTTAGTTAATCAAAGAATGTTTTCTTTTTTAAGAACTAATATGTCAAAATTAAGTGAGTTGTTCCTTAAAGCAGCAAAATAATCTTGTTTTTATTCAGACATAAGACTATTTAGCTTCTTTTAGGGAAAAACTCACTTCATTTTGACAATATTTCTTAAAACAAGACAATAGTTTTAAGTTCATCATTTAAGTTGTTGTGGTGTAGCCTGTATGTTGCCTTTTGACTTTTAAAGTTAGCTTGCATATTTTAGAATACCAAAGACCTTGGTGTCAGCTAAAAACTTATCTTTTATGTTCTACTGAAGAGGTCCTGTACGTGTACAAAATTTTCATATTTGGGTGAACTATCTTTTTGAGGCAAAATGAGCTGAGAACAACAACCAGCAGAAGCTTATTTATGTTGCATCAAACCATGCAAATGCATTAGAATTTTAAGTAATACCGATTTATTGTGCCCTTTAAAATTGTGATTCTGTCCTTACCAAAGATTCAGAGGGGCACTTTTGTTGGTCAAATTAGGACATCATTTTCTATCGGATTTACATGAGTGAAAAGAGTGGAGACAGTTACAGTTGATGTTGTTATCATTGTTTGTATTTACACTTGTTGGTTTTAGATGATATATTTAAGCTGCCATTTTATTGTATAGCCATATATTACATGTCATTTTGTTTACACATTTGAGAGCTTGTTTAACCATCTAGTCATCCTTGTTTACGAATCCAAAATCCTACTATAATGATGTTCCTTGACTATATAGTAAAATCTTGATCTTTAGACAAGAGCACAGCGATCTGTCCATTTACACTATATACGCACAGAAAAACACCATTTACTTCTCTCATCAAGCATTTGGTAATGGTCACCACATTTTTGTCACAACAGTCAAAAGCTTGTCGAAAACAGGAAAAATGCACTAAAATTGTAAATAAGTGAAAACGTTCGAGGTTACTAAAGTAACCCTTCGTTCCCAGAGGAGGGGAACGGAAGCACTATAAGTGGATTTGATGTTCTAAATCCACGTATGGGAGATTCTGTTCAGAAGCTACTCGTCTGAAAGAGTATTGAACCGGCCAATTAAGAATGAATTGGCAGCGCAAGCCTGCGCAGGTGTGCAGCATATGCAATCAACTGAGTATATAAGAACACCTGGCGCCAGTAGACGCTATCCTTTTTAAGCTGAAGAGACTTTTAACAGCTAAGGGACAGTCATTATGGCGACGGAGTATAGTGCTTCCGTTCCCCTCCTCGGGGAACGAAGGGTTACTTTAGTAACCTCGAACGTTCCCCTTCGGGGGAAACTCCAGCACTATAAGTGGATTTGATGTTCTAAATCCACGTATGGGAGCCCATTGAAAGCGCCATAATGACTGCACCTTACCAACACCCAACATGAGAGAGCGGTCAGGCAAGCGTGACGCACCCAGATCATGAGAGGCGCGGTCCTCCAACGTGCCCTTGGCCCTAACTTATCCCACTTCAAAAGAAGTTTTACGGAATAGGTATATTTTTTGGGGAGTCGCTAGCGTCTAGATAATTCTAGGAATATACAACAGTACGTTGGGAAGCGTGCCATCCCAGTAGGGAGGACGCTGCGGAGACCATCCGCACCCAATAGGGAGAAACAAATGGAATTACATATGGACTAACCCTGAAAAGGGGGAGTGCGCATAAGAAGGTGGTTAGCAGATAGGGAAAGCACGGGTCCGCCCAGGGGGGGAGCTTAACCGTGGCGGAAAGCATATGGGGATCACCAGCGGGGATCGGCCATAGCAGGCACCTATACCCAAAACGCGGGCTGACCAGCGGGCAGACCTACAACGTAATGGGCCAGCAAGTGACTCCTCCGCTGAGTCAGTGCTGGGGGCCTTGGAGGAATTTGCAAGGCTCACCGAATGGGGAACTTTACTGACAGACAGAAGGGTGCACATCTCTCCGTGTTAGGGAAAAAAGGCACCGCAAGCGTGTACAACACCTACCAAGTTGTTTCCTCAATCACCAAAGGTACCTAACACCCTTGAGGAAACCGGCTCCACTCGCAGATTACAAAATCTTGCAAATGTGTTGGGTGTCGCCCAGCCCGCAGCTCTACAAATGTCTGTTACAGAAGCGCCGCGCACACACGCCCAAGAGGATGCAACGCTCCGAGTGGAGTGCGCACGCACTCCCGGGGGGCGCGGCTGACCTCTGCTCAAATAAGCACATGAAATGGCCTCCACAATCCAGTGGGATAAACGTTGTTTAGACACGGCACTTCCCTGCTGCCGTCCGCCATAACAGACAAAGAGCTGCTCAGAAGATCTAAAGTTCTGAGTACGATCCACATAAATGCGCAGAGCGCGAACTGGACAAAGTTAGGACAGGGCTGGGTCTGCCTCCTCCGGGGGCAGCGCTTGCAGGGTTACTACCTGATCTCTAAGGGGAGTGGTAGGAACTTTGGGCACATAACCCAAATTCCAGGCACGAGTCACTGACCGAAAATGCCTCCAGGTCCCCGACCCTCTTAATGGAAGCCAACGCGACCAGCAGAGCTGTCTTCAGGGGCAGAAATCTTAAAGATACTGTATCGAGTGGCTCAAAGGGATCAAATCGCAGGCTCGTGAGAACGAGGGCGAGATCCCAAGAGGGTGTGAGAGGGGGGCGAGTTGGATTAATTCGCCTAGCGCCTCTGAGGAACCGGATGATGAGGTTATGCTTTCTCACGGTGCCGCCAGCCACCGCGTCATGGTGAGCGGAGATGGCGGCAACGTAAACCTTGAGAGTGGAGGCAAGATCGGGGGTCTTCTTCAGTGAATAGACTCCACTTCAGGGCGTAGGCGCGCCTCATAGAGGGGGCTCTAGCCTGAGTGATGGTATCAACCACCGCGGGCGGCAGGTTACCTAAGTCTTCCTCGCGTCTATGGACCACACGTGGAGGTTCCAGAGATCGGGTTGAGGGTGCCAGACGGTGCCTTGTCCCTGAGAAAGTAGGTCCTCTCTCAAAGGGATCTGCCATGGGAGGGCCGTCGCGAGGAGGGAGAGCTCTGATATCCAGGTTCGGTTGGGCCAATGGGGCGCAACTAACAGAACCTGTTCCTCGTCCTCCTCGTCCTCCTTGCGTATGCCCCGAGGCTAGCTGTGGGCCAGTGCATCCGTGCCGAGAGAGCCCTCGGTAAGGGAGTAAAACAACTGGCAATGAGCGTTCTCTGGGGAAGCAACAGATCGATCTGGGCCTCCCCGAATCGCGCCCATATCAGCTGGACAGACTCGGGGTGGAGTCTCCATTCTCCAGAGTGAATCTGCTGCCGTGAGAGCACATCGGCTGCACGGTTGAGCATACCTGGGATGTGAATGGCGCGCAGCGACTTCAACCGCGGGTGACTCCAGAGGAGCAGACGGCGGGCGAGCTGAGACATGCGGCGAGAGCGCATATCCCCCATACGGTTGATATACGCCGCCGCCGCCGTACTGTCCGTCCTGACCAGCACGTGTTGCTGCTCTAGCACCGGAGAAAAACGGCGGAGAGCAAGAAACACTGCCAACAGCTCTAGGCAATTAATATGCCAATGCAGCTGGGCACCTACCCACAGGCCCACAGCTGCATGCCCGCGACACACGGCATCTGTCCCAGAGCATCTGTCGAAACAACAACATGACTGGACGCCTGTCCCAGAGGCACACCGGCCTGCAGGAACGAGGGGTCGTTCCAGGGGCTGAGGGTGCAGCGACACAGCGCAGTGACAGAGACTCGGTGTGTGCCCGCATGCCATGCGCGTCTCGGAACTCGATCCTGAAGCCAGTGCTGAAGTGGTCTCATATGGAGCAATCCGAGCGGCGTGACAGCCGCAGCGGAAGCCATATGCCCCAGGAGCCTCTGAAAATATTTCAGTGGGACCACTAACTTGCTGTCGAGCTCCCTCAGACAGTTCAGCAGCAGGCGAGCGCGCTCTCCGGAGAGGCGCGCTACCATGGTGACCGAGTCCAGCTCCATTCCGAGAAAAGAGATCCTCTGCACCGGGGCGAGTTTGCTCTTTTCCCAGTTGCAACCTGCTCTTTTCCCAGTTGCAACCTGCAACCCCAATCGGCGAAGATGCCGGAGCACCTCGTCTCTGTGCGCAGTCAATTACTCCCGAGAGTGGGCTAAAATCAGCCAATCGTCGAGACAATTGAGTATGCGGATGCCCGCGAGCCGAAGGGGCGCTAGGGCACCCTCCGCGAGTTTGGTGAAGACCCGCGGAGACAGAGAGAGCCCGAAGGGGAGGACCTTGTACTGCCATGCTCGACCTTCGACGCAAACTGCAGAACTGACGGTGGCGTGGAAGAATGGAGACATGAAAATACGCGTCCTTCAGGTCTATGGCTGCAAACCAATCCTGAGGGCGGACGCATCAGAGGATGCGCTTCTGCGTAAGCATTCTGAACGACAGCTTGTGAAGGCAGCGATTCAAAACGCGCAGATCTAGGATTGGCCATGACTAGGGTTGTAACGGTATGAATTTTTCACGGTATGATAATCGTCTAAAACAATACCACGGTTTGACGGTTTCGCGGTATACGGTATGTTACAAATGTTACAAAATAATAGAACAGTGAAGCAAATTTGACTTTTTCCAAATATATATTTTTAGTTACTATAAACAACCACTTACAATGAACAAATAAAAATAAGAAAATAATAAATAATGTGTCAAAGTCCAAATAAAGTCCAAATAAACATGGTGCAAATCCTCAGTAAAAAATAGATATAAATATTTACTATACTATAAATAGTTACATAACGAAACTAGATTCAATATGGAACATCCTTAGGTTCTATGTGCCAGCATGGATTTGGATGTGGTTGTATGCAATGCAGACAAACAGCTGCATCTTCATTTGCGTCTTTTGAAAACAGCAAGAGCAGCAGTTCGTCTTTGCTGTGTCACTGTTTTGTCATGTTTCTGTGCTGCTGTGCATGCAAAAGTACTTAGTATGAGAATTATTTCATGCAAAACTTTTTTTTTTGCGTTTTATTTAGCCGCGCATAAATGTATGCCTTTCTCTCATTCCGTGTTGTTCAAAAAGCTTGGTCCACAAACAAAAGCGAAACCTATGCTTATTGGTTGTGATATAGCGAGTTTGAACCAATCTGGGCATGAAGGAGGGACAATGCATCAATGTATCATGTCTGATTTGTCCGGAGACACAGTGACGAGCATTTCTTTGTCAAACCTTCGGCGAGGAGCAGGTATGGATGGCACGGCGGGCGGAGCGGGCTTACGGGGCCGCCGATTAGACATCACCCATCAGACTGCTCTCTCACTGCCTCGAATTCCTGGGTGAATTTGCAGACTGTGTCGCCGACCGGCTTGGGATATGGGCGAGTCAAGAAAGCGGACTTTGTCAACTTCGCGCATATCAACCAAGTTTTGTTAGAGGTGGGGCTCCTGGACCACTAGTGTGGACATCGTCCTCCCCAAAGCACACGCAGCGGACTTAGTAGTCCGAAGAGCTTAGTCGGCTGCGGTGCGAAGCTCATAAGCCTGGGTTGGACCCACCCTCGTGCAGCTCGGCCAGCGCCTGCGCTTGGTAGCGCTGGTTGGTGGCTATCGCATGCAAGGCGGATACAGCCTGATCCGTAGCTTTGTAAGCTCTAGCTCCGAGGGAGCCGAAAACTCACAGGCTTTGGATGGGAGATGAGGCAGACCCCGCCAAGAAGAGGCCCTGCGCGGATTAACTGCCATCGCACACTCAACCTGAGGAATCGCCACATACCCCCTGGCCGCTCCACCACCAAGAGTGGTGAGGGTGGAGGGACACGCAGCACGAGCAGAAAAAAGGTGCTCTTTAAGACCGCGTGAGCCTACTGTGCGTCGCCGGGAAGAAGGGCCCCTCTAGTTGGTCTGGCCGCGGAGCTGGGGGATAAACCATCTCCAACCCACGGCTGAAGCAGCCCGAGAAAGCACGGCTAACACGTCCGTTTCAGTATCCGTTTTGACAGCGCTCACCTGCCCGAAGGGGGCGAGCGGGTCCGGATCATCGTCGGACAATGAAAGCCCACCCTCCGATGCCGCGGAGGACATCTGATCTCCGGTGTCAGCGAGCGTGAGAGCTACCATCTGATTAGAAGGATCACTCCCAGCGCCCGAAGCTTGGATGGAGCGCTTGGAGGAGCGAGAGGCACTCGTTCGCTCGAAGTGGCTGTAGACAGCAGGAGGAACCCTCTTGAAGCTCGATCAGAAAAGTCTCTGAAGCGAAAAGGATAGCGTCTGCTGTTGCCAGGTGTGCTTATATACTCAGTTGATTGCATATGCTGCACACCTGCGCAGGCTTGCGCTGCCAATTCATTCTTAATTGGCCGGTTCAATACTCTTTCAGACGAGAAGCTTCTGAACCGAATCTCCCATACGTGGATTTAGAACATCAAATCCACTTATAGTGCTGGAGTTCCCCCCGAAGGGGAACCTGTTATTGGAACCATGTTTGGATTTTGCTTTTCTGAATTTCTTACTTTGCTTTTTTTTTGTGCATTTCGCCTTTTTGCACAGTTTTAGCAAGCTGATGTTTTAGGTTTATTGGCAAAAATTATTTTGGAACTAAATATTGTGCTGTTACTAAATACATCTTGAACACGAAAGACATGCAAGTACCTCAGTCTATCATTTTAGTTACCTGTAACTTGTAATATTCTATGACCTAATAAAATGGTACTGTTATTTTCTAGCACTTTAAAATACACTGTGTAGCCTCATAGTGAAGACGATGAGCAAAAGTGACATTGTTACAAGCTGCTGTATCCAATGTACTGTGGATTCTGACGTTTCCTCTGTCCTATTGGTCATCAATAAAAGTAGATTTACGCCGTTTTTGCAGCATGTGTTTTCACTTGCCCAAGCCTTTAATGCTATGTGATGTAGATTAGTGTTGAACAAAACTATGCACATCTAATTCTAAAATAAACATAATTAATGCCATCAAAGCTCCCTTCTGCATCAGTGACCATAGAATAGTGCAAACCCAATAACAAAAACTCCAGAAATGTAAAATATGATTAATATGTCTTATTCACACAATGTTTGTTACATTGACTATAAACTTCAGTATGTTGTGCTTTATTTCATTGCATGATGTCATTATTTCCTGAAAAAAGGCATTTTAACAACTTGTAATAAATTGTCATAATGAGTAATTTAATTTTTTTAAAACAAAATGTGTAAAAATGTATGTTAAAGAATCTATTGTTTAAATTGCAAAACTGTCAAGAGTCTATTACACAAACATAGCCTACAAGATCCATAATTTCCTTCAAAAAAAATAATTGTAAAAAATAAAAAAAAAATCTAACTGAATGCTTTGGTTCCTAAATATGCATTTTTTTTTATTTAGATCGATCTGCTTTTGTCCAGCTGTATATATTACAGTTGAATCTGTGAGTATTATATTAGAATTATTAGCCCCCCTGACTTATTAGCGCCCCTGATTATTTTTTCCCCCGATTTCTGTTTAATGGAGGGAAGATTGTTTCAGCACATTTCTAAACATAATAGTTATAGAAACCTATTTCTAATAACTGATTTACTCATCTTTGTCATGATGACAGTAAATAATATTTTACTTGATATTTTTCAAGACACTTCTGTACAGATTAAATTGAAATTTAAAGGCTTAACTAGGCTAATAAAGTGAACTAGGTAGGTTAGGGAAATTAGGAATTAGGCAAGTTATTGTATAACGATGATTTGTTCTGTAGACTATCGGAAAAAAGAATTGCTTAAAGGGGCTAATAATTTTGTCCCAAAATTGTTTTTTAAAAAATTTTAGCCGAAGAAAAAAGATTATCAGACATACAGTGAAAATTTCCTTGCTCTGTTAAACATCATTTGGGAAATATATATATATATATATATATATATATATATATATATATATATATATATATATATATATATATATATATATATAAATAATAATAATCAAAAGGGGGATAAAAATTCTGACTTCAGCTGTGTGTGTGTGTATGCATATATATATATATATATATGGAGGATCATTCGGTTAGTAATTGTGCTTAATCTGCAATTTTGCTGTCGAAATCAATGCAAGAACATTATTGTTTTTAAATTAAAATATTTTAATCAAGTAAAGACGGTGGTAAAGAACATTGAACATTCTTTCTTTTTTTATATCCATCTCCAAAAATCATGATTTTGTGCCCAGACAACCTTCCTGTCTGTGTCTAGATGTATCTGAATTTCACTCTGTCACTCATTTATTGGGCGGTCAGACTCACCTGCTTTTTTAATGTTTAAGTTACCGTGTCACTGATAAACAAGTTAATTACAGTTAACCTACATTTAAATCAGTGCAAGTTGACACTGTGCATTAAAATTTTCTAATGTTGTGCATTAACATGCACTTTCTCAAAAACAATCGCGTATGTTTACTGCCCAGGTCATTGACTACAGAGAACGGCAGAACTTTTTTTTTTTTTTTTTTATGTAAATCATTGTTTTATTTTTCTTAATTACCAATTGGGAGTCTTTTTTGTAGAAACCCAGAATGTGATTCATATGCGACAGCACACTCAGCACATTTATAATTAAATGTAAAAAATTTGTTGTATTTAAATTAGTATTATTAATATTATCATCATTATCATCAATATCTTTATTATTGGACAAATTTTGGAATTATTGCACTAATATTAACATATCATTTGGATTAGCTGGGTCCACAGAGGTGTCTCATTTAATTGACTGTTCTGCCACCAAACTTCCGATCAAAAACCTTTCGTTTAAATAGACACCAAAGCCGATAACAACTATTAGTATAATGACAAGATTAAGCTTTGCAAAACAACACTTCAATTAGCCTAATTAAACACTGGGTGTATGTCAATTTACAAGCCTAAAGATGTAAAGATGCTTTTTGCACAGTGAAGTGTACTGTCAACAGCGAGACGGTATAGCTCAGAATGGTCCAGAGTCCTTTACAGAGGGTATATTTAACTGTTTGCATAATCATATCAGAAACTACAGATGGCGCTGTTTCAGCAGTTTCATCTTTACTTGGCATGGTGTGAGTGTCAAAGCAATATAAATACATCTCTTCTGTATTTTTCCATTTCATTATAGTCCACGTTGACATTAGAATACTCAGGTTTTGCTCCACACTGTGTGTTCTTATTGTTAACTGCAAGATGGATTTCACAATCCGGGCCGCCACCTTTGAGGATTGTAAGGACATTTCTCGGATGATACTGGTGAGTTGATCATACTATTTAAAAACTTTTAGAAAAATAAAAACACTAATCAACTGTGTCATTAAATGAAAAATAAATTAGAAATGTATTACCCTAAGTGTATTGATGTAACGCACAAGCAGAAATGATAGCAAAATTATCTTTTAAAAATTATTTGAAAATGCATTGGATTGCATGTTCATAATACAGTGGTATGCAGGACTGACCCGTTGTACATGCAAAGTTAGCAAATCGGGCACCACCAATCTCTGGGAGTCCCAAAATTAAGCATAATTTTATCTGGGGACCCCTCTGTTCAAGCATTATGACAAATTATTGTCAGTGCTTGATTTTTTTTTTTTTTTTTTTTAAATTTAAAACACACATGATCAATTTTATTTGCTGTACATCATACCAATGTTTTTGGATAAAACTGAAGGGCTTTATTCTACAAAAATCTGCTAGAAAATTGAACAATTTATTAAAAATTTTAATCTGATCTGTATCAGATATACATCAAATATATATATATTTATTTATCTGTATCAGATATATGTATCAAATACAGATCCAATAAAGTTATTTTACACAAAAGGCAAAAGTTTGGTCTAAACCAGCTAAATAAAACACTGTTGTTGTACAATATAAAGATTGTAAAGCTATTGCTGGTTGTTCAAATCCAAAATTAGTTTTCTTGCTATGATAATAAATAGCCAGCTAATGTTTGCAATATAGCCTATTTCTTTATATACAATATCAATTTAGAATTTTTCACTGCCAGAAAGATAAAAGACTTTATATTTATTAAGTCTTTTTGTTATTGTATATTTTTTGTTTTTGAATATATATATATATATATATATATATATATATATATATATATATATATATATATTGCTACATGCATTTTGTATAATCACCATTATCCATTGACATACAGTATATGCAATTTTTGAATGTCCTTCAGCCTAGCTTGTACCATTCATTTTTTTCCTTTTTTATTTGATTTCACGAGGGCAATATGATTTAACAATTCCAATACAGACGATTAAACTATGTGCCGATGCGTGTATTATGGCTCTTAAGCATTTAATTTATGGAGTAAAATGCAACATGTATATTGCTAGAGTGGACTAATAAAAGGTTCACTCATTTTTCTTATCCTAAAACCACAACAAAGTCTACACGACACATTGAAAATATAATATCCAGACACCATATTAATTGAGCATTTTTGCTTGACAGTTAAGACTGGCTAGACTGGATACAGCTTTGATTTGATATCTAAAGAAAAATTAAGCGCTTGCTTTTTGCAGATGCACCTTGAAAACATTCAAGTTCAAAATGCTGTAAGCACACCTTAAATCATGTGACAAGGTAAATAACCAATCCGCTTCACATTTTATATGGATTATAAACATTAGAGCAACAACTGTTGACTGATGACTTGAGATTAATGAAAGCATCCAAACGCTGCGTTATTTTACTAATAATAAAAAACAACTTTTATCAGAGCTAAAGCAAGGGTTTGAAATGTGATCACCTACAGCCAATGAGAGAGCAGCATCCACTAGTATAGGTATCTGCAGGCCAGCAGGAGGTTGGGGGAAAAGTTAAAAGGGCTTATTTTTAGTCTATTTAGACCCAAAAAAACTGAGGAAAAATTTGTTGTTCCTATTACAAAGTCATGAAGTGTGAAATTCCCTGTCGTCGATCCAGTGTAGTCTTAGAGTATAAACCAAGTGTGCCGCAAGCCTACGTTTGAGTGAAGGTTTCGGCCGTTAGATCGCCCCCTGGGGGCTGGCTGCAGTACAAGTCATAAAGCCCGCCTCCTCCGTGTTAATGAAGGAGACTTGAGCCCAAATAAAAAAAAATATTACACTTGCAATAAAATGTCCCGAAAGATAGTCGTGGTCGATTAAGGCACTGGTTATTGTGCTGAAATAGGTGCAGATCTTCATTTTTGTAAACAGTTTGTTTTTAGCAGTAATTTAATGCTGGGCGTGTCATCGTGATTGACAGCTGTGATTGACAGTTTCTCAAAGCGCGGCGTCTGAGCTTCGGCAGGAGACTGAAGTAGACTGAAATGTTATTATTCGATTTCTGTGTTATTTTACCATGACAAAATGAGTTCAGCAGTAAACTATAGTTTCTGACATACATGATCCTGGTGGAACACTGTTTATTCGCTAAGTTCAGGGCTTTTTTCGGGCTTTATTAGTTTGCTGATACACGCCTAGCCACCCAAATAGCAAAACACAGTTCCGGCTAGATTCTCGCCTGCCGGAGACTTATCTCTTAGAGCTCAGACTGACTAATGTTACCTCTGCTGGACCTACTCCGGATGCCTGGACTCACTGCCCGATTCCAGTCCGAGTCAATCGAGCCAGATGCGGCGGCCGAGCGAGCCGGCGCTGCCGCATGCGAGCCGGAATCAGCCCGCGACGCCGCGAGTAAGTTATGCGCTGCAGCCCGGAGCTGGCGCGATTAAATATATAAAACCCTCATATTTGTTAACGTTATTACATCCATTTGTGTTGATATGACAGCAAACGCATGCTGAGAAGTTCGGGGGGCGTAGTTGATTTTACATGAAGCGTTTGGTTGGAAGCTCGACTCTGCTCATTTTCGCGGCTCCTCCTCTGGCTCCATCAGACAATCCTTCTGCGCATGTCTGGCTCCAATTTCAGCAGTCTTTTGCGACAGTTTGTGCCCGTCAAGCAGGCGTTTTGCCCTCAAGGCGTTCAATGGGAAAAAGGGCTGTCGCGTCGTCCATATTTTTTACAGTCATTGGTATAAACACAACAGCAACAAAATGCTACCCAAGATAGTAATGTAGTGTGAAAACATCTGTGACACAGCTATTTAGAAAATGGTGCAGTCTGAACTCGGCATTAGGAAATCTACCATTTTGCCAGGAAACTTGTCAATAATTTAGTGATTTAAAATTGGTCAGCCCCCTGGGCCCCTTCTGGCCTGAGGCCCCAGACATTTGCCTGCCCTGCCATATGAAACCATGCCAAAAAACCAAAGCCCTTTGGTTCTCAATAAAGAGAATCAGGACCAAGAAAAGGGTAATTTTATGAAATGAAGGAATAATGATCATTTAAGTAAACTGAGGTGAAGTAAATCTCGGTCTAAAAGTTAGTAATTCAATAATAAGTGTCAGCCATTTCCTAGTTGGATTGAAACAATGATAATTTTCCCTTATTTTTAGGTCTATCCAAGCTTGTATTATATACTGTACTTACTGCATGTGGAACTCTTTTTAAAAATGGGACCTGTTTTGAGATAGAGTTACCAGTTCTGTGAGGCAGGCAGCCTGGTCATGCATGCAAGAAGACTGATTCAAACAGTTTACTGAGAAGACTCAGTTCAATAGAATTATTTGTTTGTGAAACAGCCATCACAATAATGCTTTTTCAAAATCATATTAACTTATTGTAACCACATCAAATTATTGATCAAAATGTATTTATAGAAAATGGATTGCTCAAACATCAAAAGTGTGAATGTCAATACTGAAAAGACATTTAAATCAGAATTTTGCAATACATTTTTGATACACCTATTTTGAAATGCATCCCATGGTCCCGTGAAAATGCAATCCTACTTTTCTAAATGTTTGAATACAATTAGGGATTAATTATCATTCATATAATAATAAAATTATCATTAGGGATGATGTACGTTACACACATCAATTTGGGTAATTCAGTTTAAATTAATTTTGCAACTTATAAAGCATTTACAATCATATGTATAATCCATAAAACTGTAGCTGGAAATGACAAGTGTAAATTATATAGTTTAATTTTCATTCAGTAGCCTTTACCTGTCAGCTGTGACTGCTGTGCATTCTGAATCTCTGTCGCAAAGGAGAGGGGCAAATATTTTATTCTAATTCTAATTATTCTATATTCTAATCAGTCGTAATTTCTCAATTAATTTAATGTACGCCCTACTCATTGGGTAACAGTTTTGTATTTTGAAATAAAAAAGTGGACACTGCTGTAATGAACTGTAAAACTAAATGGTTCACTTGAGATAAGAACATATTACTCAGCATATACCAAACATGTAACAAGTAAAGCAATTGCAATACATGATAAAAAAAAAAAACGTTAGTGTCTTTTGTCATACTATTACATCATACTGAAACAAAATACAAAGTTTATTATTGTGCAGTAACCTTGTATATGCATAAAGATGAAGAGAAATTTTATTCCTCTATGATTTCTCATCTCATGACATTATTGTGACAAGTGCTCAAAATCAAAAAAAAAAAAAAGGAAAAGAAAATGTCACCATAGCATGGCAGAATTAAGCAATTGTGTTGAACTGTTTAAATTGTTTAACTATAGGAATTGGCAGAGTTTGAGAAAGTTTCTGACCATGTCAAGATCACACAAAGAGGTAAGGCTGATTGTTTCCCTTCTCCACTAAAATTACAATGATTTGCATGGAGCAATTCATACTGTGGGTTTCTATAATAAGAATTTGGATCTATAATCAACTGTACTTCTATTACTATAGATCTGGAGCAGGATGGATTTTCCAAAAACCCTTTTTTCCATGGAATTATTGCTGAAGTACCAGAACACTTAAAGTCCAGAGAGGGTGAGAGTAAAAACATAATTAACTATATTTTTCATTATTATTACTAAAGCAGATTAAAAACTGTTGTACCCTCTCTTTTTTGTTAAGCACAAAAGAAGACATTTTGAAAATTGTTGAAAAGCTGTAAACATTGACTTCCATATAGTGTTTGTTTTCTACGGTGACCGAAAGAGCTTAATGTGCTGCAATTTAAGAAACCACATGCAATTACAAAAAACACCAGCATATTAGGAAAAGATCTTCGTCTGTTTGACAGCACATGTGCTGCAAATTCTCATGATTCATACACATAAAAAAATAATAAAAACTGCCCTGCATTTTCCCACAACACAAACATTAATAAAACGTGCTGCATTTTCTCACAATGCAGAGAACTGAACACAACTGTAATGTTGTGAAAAACGTGATGGACGCTGCTGTGCTCTGACTATTTTCTTAGTGAAGTTGCATGTGATCTAAGGTGAGTTTTATGTTTGTTTATTTTAACATCCTGATTCCCTTGTCTTTAGTATGTATTAGCCTAAATAACTATAACCTAAATACCTTAATCCGTCACGTTTTAGGGTCTCCTTGAACCATTTCCTTTGCGTTGTAAGAAAATGCAGTGCGTTTTATTAATCGTTTGCATTGCGGGAAAATGCAGCATTTTTTTATGCGTTTGCAAAGTGTGGATTTGCTGCATGTGTGCTGTCAAACTGAAAGATCTTTTCTTAACTTGCTGCCGTTTTTTGTAATTGCACGTGTTTTGTTAAATTGCAGCACGTTAAGCTCTTTTGGCCACTGTAGTTTTCCTACAATGGAAGTCAATGGTCACAGGATTCTAACATTTTTCAAAATGTGTTCTACATGTGCTCCTCATACATGCAAATCATATGCAAGTTATTTTTTGCTATTAAACTGACAGAAATTATTTGCGTGACTTCATACCAAGGTCATACCAAGATCGGTTACTCTCTGTACTTCTACATGTACAACACGTGGAAAGGTCGAGCAGTGTACATGGTGGATCTGTATGTGATGGCAGAGTTCAGAGGTAAAAAAATACAAAACTGTATAATTTTGTTTAATTTTAAGTTTTTAAATAATCCATAAACTCAGACTGCTTAGCAATTTTCTTTGAGCATTTCCAGGCAAGGGCATTGGCAAGGCTCTGATGACCAAAGTTTCACAGGTAAATGATTTTTATCTGTGCTAGAAAATTGTTGCATAATAAATAAGCAAAGAATCACAAACTTTTATTTACCCTGCTGTGTTGACTATGTGTAAATCTGACATGTTTGTGATCGTGCTCCTCTCAGCTTGGTCTGGCTGCTGGTTGCACTCAGCTCAACTTCACTGTGCTGGACTGGAATAAGTCATCTCTGGACTTCTACCTGAAGCAGGGCTGCTGGGACGTGACCTCTGAACTCGGCTATCACTGCATGCGCTGTGAGGGTGAAGCTCTTCAACACTTGGCACAGGGAGAGCTTTGAACGATCAAGAACATTGGTTCCACTCTCAACTACTGTAGGTTACTAAGTTACACATGGCTAGATATGCACAGGAAGGCCGTAAGCTGAAAAATGGGCACATTTAAAAAAACAAAACATTTTGAATAAAATATTGAAAAGTTCAAATTTGCTTTTAATTTACTCTAGATATGTGACTAATTTGCAGTAGAACATTTTAGCTGAAACCTATAGTTCTTAGCCATTCATAAAAAAATGGCATCTACTATCAGCACTTTTAGATTTAAAAATCTAATCGGTGGAGGACATGACATACATTTCTACTGGTCACTTATGTCATATACTAATAAAATTTAGTATTTGTTGAAAAACATGTGCCTTTATGTTGTTATTTGCCTCTGACAAGATACTAGGCTGGGTGGCATGGTGGCTCAGTGGTTAGCATTATCACCTCACAGCAAGAAGGTTGCTGGTTCAAGTCTGGGTCAGTTGGCTTTTCTGTGTGGAGTTTGCATGTTCTCGCCATATTCGCGTTGGTTTCCTCTGGGTGCTCCGGTTCGCCCACAGTCCAAAGACATGTGCTATAGGTAAATTTAATAAACGAAATTGGTCATAGTGTATGTGTGTGTGTGTGTGTGTGTGAGTGAACGTGAGAGCGTATGGGTGTTCCCCAGTACTGGGTTGTGGCTGGAATATGCTGGAATAGTTGGTCAGTCATTATACACATAATGACACATAATGACATTTCAGCTTCTATAGCTTTGTTGATGACAAGGACCAGATGTATGTAACATTCAGCAGGTAACACAGTTTAAAAGAGCTCAGATTTTAGATGTGTAAGAGGTTTGTAAGTGTTAAAAGACCAATACCAAATAACTGTGGTAGGAAAGGTGTATTCACTAACATTCACTGGGCTTTAAAACTAAATTTAAACAAGATCAGTCTAATGAAAGCATATAGTTGTCACACTTTCTTTATCATGGGCCATTTGTTGAATTTAAGTTACATTGCATCTACATGCCAACTAATTCTCATTAGATTACAAGTAGATGGTTAGGTTAGGGTTGGGGTTGATGTAAACTGACATGTACCTGCAAAGTTTCTTATACAGTAGTCAGTTAAATGTCTGTTGAAGGAGCAGTATCAGCAGATATAAAGCAGACGTCTACTAATACTTAAATGGAGCATTAAAATAAAGTGTTTCCTAAAGTCCAAAAATAAAGGTGTGCTATAAAAGTGCCAAAGTGATAGTCTACCAGTTTATGTACAATTCAAAACAGTGATAATACAAAAGCTTGCAAGAATATTCTGGAAAAATAAGTCCAGATAAAGGAATCTCAATCAATCTGGAAAAGGTCATGAAAAGGGCATGCTCATGCAGTGCAAATTTAGGCCAAGTGAGGGTTTCCTGCACTGTAAAAAAATCCTGGTTGCTTTAAATTTTAAGATGAATCAAATTAACCTTATGAGTCCATTGAACTTATATTATGCTAAACTGACTTAAAACAGCTTTCATAACTTATAAAATCAAGCTAGAACATGATTAGCTTAGTTTAATAAGTTACAATGACCTAAAAACATCTCTCAAGTGCTCTGCACTCACAGTAAAAAACAAAAAACAAAATCAGGCTTACATGTAAATTCATTTTTCTGTTTGCTTATAAGTGCTTTTTTGAGTTTCAAATTACTGATAACTTGCATATGTAAAACACCATGGACAATGGTGTCAGCTAAAAAACATTATGTTTCACTGAAGAAGTCATCTTCATGTTGGACTGCTGGAAGGCGAGTAAATTTTCATATTTGGGTGACCTATTTTTTAGGCAAAATGAGCTGAGAACCACAACCAGCAGAAGCTGCTTGTAATGTTGCCTCGAAACATGCAAATTCCTTATAATTTCAAGTGATACTGATTCCTTACACCCTTTACAATTGTGATTCTGGCCTAATCAATAATTCACTGTTTTCTTACTGGAATTTCACTGTTTTTGTATTTACTATTGTTTTATGTTTATTGCCAAAACTTATTTTAGAACAAAATACTGAGCTGTAAGTAAATACATCTTGAACACGAAAGACATGCAAGTACCTCAGTCTATTATTTTAGTTACCTGTAACTTGTAATATTCTATGACTTATTAAAATGGTACTGTTATTTTCTAGCACTTAAAAATAAAACTGTGTAGCCCCATAGTGAAGACGACGAGCAAAAGTGACATTGTTACAAGCTGCTGTATCCAATGTACTGTGGATTCTGATGTTTCCTCTGTCCTATTGGTCATCAATAAAAATAGATTTACGCCGTTTTTGCAGCATGTGTTTTCACTTGCCCAAGCCTTTAATGCTATGTGATGTAGATTAGTGTTGAACAAAACTATGCACATCTAATTCTAAAATAAACATAATTAATGCCATCAAAGCTCCCTTCTGCATCAGTGACCACAGAATAAAGTGTAGTTGGAAGTGAAATTCACATTTGGCCAGCAGATTACTCCATTTCCCAGCTGTGGGAACAAAAGAAGCACGTCGCAGTTGCCAAAACTTAAACAACAGCGACATCAAGTGTTCGCCCAGAAAACTGATTAACGATATCCCACATTTAGGACTTTCTCCAGAGTACTTCACTGAGGAATTCAAACAATATTTCGATGTTAATAACAACTGAGACAACCGCGGTGTACATATGTTGTTTCATTTAATCCATTAAAACCTTAGCTGATTGGCAGGACAAAGTTTCATAAGCAAACCCAATGAGGGAAAAACACCATAAATCAGACTCAGGCTCTGATTTGCTCATTTTCTGACTCATAATAATCAAAGTCCTTGCCAGGAAACCATCCTGTTGTTTAGCTGTCATGGGAGTGGGAAGAGCAGAACTACACACTTCTCCACAATATTTATGGTAGGAAAGGAATAGGCAATTATTCGTCTGCACTATTTGAAATTTTATAGACCACAGAGGAGATAAAAATGACAACAGGTTCCAGAGATAGACTAAAGGAAATATTAGACTTGGGATTAACAGATAAAACCTCGCTCAAGCAAACATTTACATGTCATTTAAAGATAATGCAGGTTATTTTAATCACAGCTGTTTAAAATAACACACACAGTTCCTTCTGAAGGCCTCTAAAAAGTTTACATGGCTTCTATGACATTATGAACTGATTGAGGTTACCTGGCAGAAATGCATAAATATAAATAATAATCTTTTAATGTATTTTGTTTCTTAATAATAAATAATTTATTAAATAATATTTCTTGCATGACCCAATTTTTACACTATATTTTTAATAGGTTAAAATACTTAGTTCCTGTATTTATATTAGTTCCTAAATTTAAGTAACCTAAATTATAACTTGACGACGTAGTCGGGAGCGATGTCACCTCACAGCTAAAAAAGTCACTGGTTCGAACCTCGGGTGGGTCAGTTGGCATTTCTGTGTGGAGATTGCATGTTCTCCCCTTGTTAGTGTGGGTTTCCTTACAGTGCTCAGGTTTCCCCCACAGTCTAAAGACATGCGGTACAGGTGAATTAGGTATGCTAAATTGGCCATAGTGTATGAGTGTGAATGAATGAGAGTGTATGGGTGTTTCCCAGTGATGGATTGCAGCTGGAAGGGCATCTGCTGCCTAAAACATATGCTGGATAAGCTGGTGGTTCATTCCGCCGTGGAATTCTTTATTCTGATTTGTATTTATTTGTTTGCTTTAACTCTTATACAATATAGAATAGTAATGTATATTATGTATTTCAGTAATAACATTGTATTATAATATTAACTCTAAAACTAAATTTCTAATCAGCCAATCACACGGCAGCAACTCAATGCATTTATGCATTTAGACATGGTCAAGATGATCTGCTGCAGTTCAAACTGAGCATCAGAATGGAGAATAAAGATGATTTAAGTGACTTTGAACATATCATGGTTGTTACAGCTGGACAGGCTGCTCTGAGTATTTCAGAAACTGCTGATCTAGTGGGATTTTCAAGCACAACCATTTCTAGGGTTTACAGAGAATAGTCAGAAAAAGAAAAAAATAGCAATGAGTGCAAATTGGACGCAAATTTCTTGTTGATGCAAGAGGTCAGAAGGGCCAGACTGGTTTGAGATGATAAAAAGGCAACAGTAACTCAAATAACTTGTTACAACCGAGGTGTGCAGAAGAGCATCTCTGAATGCACAACACATCCAACCTTGAGGCAGATGAGCTACAGCAGCAGTAGACCACACCGGGTGCCACTCCTGTCAGTTAAGAACAGGAAACGCAATTCACACAGGCTCACCAAAATTGGACAATATAAGATTGAAGAAACATTGCCTGGTCTGATGAGTCTCGATTTCTGCTGCGACATTCGGATGGTAGGGTCAGAATTTGGCATAAACAACATGAAAACATGGATCCATCCTGCCTTATATCAACGCTTCAGGCTGGTGGTAAAGGTGGTGTATTGGTGTGGGGGATATTTTCTAAGCACACTTTGGGTCCATTAGGAGCAATTGAACATCATGTCAACGCCACAGCCTAACTGAGTATACTCATATACTCATCAAAACTCAACAATACTCATCAACAATCCTTTGATGGCTATTTCCAGCAGGATAACGCGCCATGTCATAAAGCGTGAACCATCTCAGACTGGTTTCTTGAACATGACAATGAGTTCACTGTACTCAGATGGCCTCCACAACTATTTAGGATGTGGTGGGATGAGAGATTCGCATTATGGATATGCAGCTGACAAATCTTCAGCAATTGTGTGATGCTATCATGTCAATATGGACCAAAATCTCAAAAATATTTCCAGTACCTTGTTGAATCTATACCATGAAGGATTAAGGCAGTTCTGAAGGCAAAAGGGGTTTAACTCGAGGTGTACCTAAAGTTTTAATGGGTGCCCTACAAAGGGTTATTTGCATTTATTTTATTTATTTTTATTTTTTGCATCTTATTTAAATCCCATTTAGCTATTATTTTAATATTAGAACTTTTGGATTATTATCCGATTTAATTTTAATTATTAACACTTGTTTAGTGACAATTATTTAATTGGAATTATATTTATTTGTCTGTTTATTAATTAAGTTATTTTCAATTTCCTCCAAATTTTTCCATGGACCACACTCCCCAACAGTTCCATAGTATATCCCCAAATTGTATATTGCTAAATAAATAGAGCCTGGTATAATATTTACCATATTAATGTTCTTTATACTTCTCTGGTTCTGTACACTATTAACATCCTCAAAATCTCAGCTATTATCTTTCATCCAGAAAGGTTTCATTCCAATTCCCTTTAAAACTAAAGCATCCCTTGGTATGTACATTGTGGTAACAATAATCAGCACTCTTTGCTTCATTAGTGCACGGCCACACACTGTAAAAAACCGTAGAGAACAACCAGTTCAACCAAGCATATAAAAGACGCGCACTTGTTGATCTGAGGCAGGACGGAGCTCAATCCTATTTCACTACAGAATAAGAATACTTGGCAGCGCACGAGGGAGGGGGGAGGAAATCTGTTTTCCACTGCTGTGCAGGACTCACTTCCCTGCAGTGCATACTTGAGCGCATGGACGCAGGAGTGCTTTGAAATGACACCTCTCGTGGACTAGACCATCATCTATCTATCAGTGAGAACACGAGCAGGTCATGCCAGAGATTCAGCTCCCTGGAAGACGTAAATAAAATGCAAATCCCTACTGGGCTACTGACAACACTCAGAGCAAGAATGAACAGAATACTGCTATGCCATCTGTGCCAGACGCGGTCCACGCAATAAACACGTCTCCATATACCAAAAGCACTGGCCGACTTGCTGGGGTCAGTCTTGCAAGTGCTGCATTTGCGCTCTGACTTGGAGAAGCGCTCGCGCACGGGACCTACCGGAGAGGCTCAGGGATGTTCTCGTGGATTACGGACACAATGATTGACGTGGAAGCTCCAGAACGGTGAACGACCCGCGTGCGCAACAATGCAGCGAATTTTCCAGAGGAGACGGATCCGCACGCTGCGCTGGGTCTGGTCGCTGATGGCCGTGCTCGCGCTGTCTCTGGCCGTGTGCAGTGCCATATTTACAGTGTGGACGCTGCGACAAACGCGGGACCTGTCGAGGTCTTTCCAAACTCTGCAGGAGCGCTTGGAGCAGGTAAACGCGATCGCTTTGGGGTTTGTCTTTCGATGCATGCATGCGTTCTTGCACACTCACTAATCACCATCATGCAATTATTTTTCGCATTGTCTTTATTTTAATATTCTGCCATGCACGATCTTGTGGTGCTGACAGTGAGAGCACTTTGCAAGCTTTTTCGGGGGTGAGGTATTCTACACACTATATCACGAGGAATGTAATTGTATCGAGGCACTTGATTATACAAACATACAGCTGCGGCACCGCTGGGGGTCTGCGGGACGCGTTTTTATGACCCTTCCAGACTTTGCGCGCGGGGTGCTGTGAGTTATGGCCTATTTAGTTTCTAAAGTCGCTGCCAAGTGTGATGATTTTGTTGCCAGTTTTGCTCCGTGTTTAGGGCAATTTACTGGAAATCTTGGAGTACTTGGCACGCGCGCGTCTCGGAGCCAGCTGACATTGCCTTTTAAGCATCGCGTCTCGTAAAGCAATTGTGTAATTATGGTGAAATGATTTGCAACTCGTAAGCTACTATTAGAGTCTTATAGCCTGCCCTCAAGCACAGATGGGTTGCACTGTCAGAAGTGTGTGTTGTCATGAATGTCAGTATTGTTTTAATTACTGGAACAGAAGTGGCTTATTTCTTCCGCCGATGTGGACGGAACAGCGCGCTGAAGTGAAGGCTCATGAATCACACACAACTCTTCCAAACACCGCTACTGAACACAGCACGAAACACACACAGCAACCACTGCGCGACTCCAGAATTAATGACTCTTATGATCCGGTTCTTTTTAGGGAATCAAACTATGCTGCGTGTGTAGAACGACTGCCGAACGAATGACTCTTATGATCCGATTCTTTTTTAAGTGTTCAAATAATACACTTATAAACGCACAAATGATTTTTGTGTATGATTTTGTTTTTGGTGAATCGAACTGGCACCTATTATGGAGTTCAAGAACTGGATGAACCTCTTAAAGTAATTTGCTAGTTCACACCAAAAAAGTCATAATTTACTCACTTTTTATTTGTTTTTAGACCTTTACAAATTTTTGTTCTGATCAATAAAAAAAGAAGATATTCTGAAGAATGGTGAAAACTGGTAACTATTGACTTCTATATTTGTTTTTCCTACTATGAAAGTCAGTGGCTTTTCAGCTTTCTTTAGAAAATCTTGTGTTCACCAGAATAAGGAAACTCATAAAGGTTTGGAAACTCTTAAGAATGAGCAGATAGCGAGTAATTAAAAAAAATTGTGTAAATGGAGTAATCATTTAGTGACTGAAAATGAAAGGCTACCACGCTTTTGTGCTTTTATTTAATATAAAGCCTAAGCGGGCAACACAGCGGTGCATTGAATAGCGCTATTGCCTCCCAGCAAGAAGGTCATTGGTTTGAGCTCTGGTTGGGTCAATTGGCTTTTCTGTTTGGCATATGCTTGTTCCCTCCATGTTGGCGTGGGTTTCCTCCGAGTGCTCCGGTTTCCCCCCACAGTCCAAAGACATGTGCTATAGGTGAATTAAATAAGCTTAATTTGCCGAAGTGTATGTGTGGGTGTGAATACAAGAGTGTATGGGTGTTTCCCAGTGCTGGGTTGCAGCTTGAAGGGCATCCGCTGAGTAAAACATATGTTAGATAAGTTGGCGGTTCATTTCGCTGTGGTGACCCCTGATTAATAAAGAGACTAAGCCGAAAATGAATGAATGAATAAATAAATAAAGCCTAAGCATTCCAGAGCAGTGAGATTTGTTTTTCAGAATTAGGGAGCATTTCATTTAATTCCACCATGGAATAAGATCAATTTTATCTGACTTTTATGTGATTGTTTTGAATTTCACAGTTCTTTTCAGTATGCAACGTCGTCTCTCACAGTTTCAGTTTTTATACTTGAAACTGCTCATTTGTATCAAAGTTCTGAGAAAAAGTTAACTCAGAATTTTGTAAATAAGCTTCTCGCTGCAAGAAATCCCATAAATCACAATTGAAAGAAATTATAGAAATAGAAAGAAAAAAATTGGTAAAACTGCAAGAAACAGACTTATAACTTTAAAAACGTAGTTATTCAGAGAATTCAAACAAATAAAAAAGGTCTGAATCAGAATATAAGATAATAAGATAGTAACTCACAATATTGATAAATAAAGTCCTCATTTTGAGGAAGTCAGAATTATGAATCATCAAATTTTAAACATAGATTCACAAGAATGCTGAATTTCTCAAAACTGTCAAATAAAGTAAAAATTGAGCGATATATAACTGACAGATGCCACAAATAAAACTTGAAATTATATGAAAATGACAGAATTGTGAGTAATGTTGCAATTACATCTTAATTTGTTTATTTTTTAATCTGTGATTTAAGAAGCGTTATTGGTTTGTCATCATGGGACAATAACTAGTTTCAAGGTTTAGCGCGATTTGGAAAAGTCAAAGTTTTAAAACAGCCAAATTTTTCTGTTATACCATACCTACAACATTTTTTAGGGCAACAGTATCTCCCGCAGAAAAGGAGCCTCTGCAACAAAATCTATTGTTCCAAAATAGTATAAATGTCTCTTAAAATAAAATATATTGTGTTCAATGGGGAAAAGGTTGTTTTTTTACCCAGAAATTTAAAAAGAACATATTTTAGAGCAGTAATCATAATAGGATACCATAAAATTTTTATCCACGGTTATCATACTGTCAGAATCTTATTCCGGCCCATGCCTTGTCATAACTACATAAGTCATTCATTTTCTTTTCAGCTTCGTCCCTTTATTAATCAGGTGTCACCACAGTGGAATAAACCACCAACTTATCCAGCATATGTTTTACGCAGTGGATGCCTTTTCAGCTGCAACCCATAACTGGGAAACACCCATACACACTCATTCACACACATACCAAACGAACAATTTAGCTTACCCAATTCACCTATAGTGCATGTCTTTGGACTTGGAGGAAACCCACGCAAAAGAGGGAGAACATGCAAACTCCGCACAGAAATGTCAACTGACCCCGTCTAGGCTCAAACCAGCGGCCTTCTTGCTGTAAGGCGATCATGCTCAACTACATAATTAGATTACATTAAAATCTAGACCCACTCCCGACTGAACCATCACTGTTCAGAAACATCTTAAAGACATCAATCCAATCAGGATCTGAGATGTCAAAAAAGAAACGCATAGGCAGGTGTTGCTTTAAACATAAGCACATGTATTAAATAAATTCATTCTCTAAACACTTTTTGTGAACTCTTTGACACTTAATTAACATTAGTGAGGTTTTTAATCCATGCTATTATAAGCAGCCTACTTTATGCATATTGGAATGTAGTGAATATGACTTCGGCAGATTTTCAGAAATTGTATAAAAATATGAACTGGCATGATCTGCATTTCTGTGTGATGTGCTATAATGAAGAGTTGGCAGCAGTGCAAAGTTTTTCCACTTTTCCACGTGCATGAGCTATTGTGAATTATAATTTAATAACTACATTCCAAACTTTTAACCCCTAAAAAGTATTTTTAAAGAAGTGTTATTAACCACTGTCTGAGGTCACACACACACACACGCAACTCTAACTGTGTCTTTTGTAGCACAGTACAGTTATTGTGCACTTTGCATGGAGTAGACTGAACCTCCAGATGGATAGGTACTCACTTCATCTCGGGGCACAACCACAGTTTCGGTTGCCAGACATTTGTTAAACTGCTGACAAAGCTTTCACATGCTTGTCACATTGTTTGTCAGCCTTTTCTTTTTCACTTAATTTAAAGCTTCCTTTTAACAGAGAAGCATTCCCGGAATGTATTGCATCAAGGGGTAAAAAACCCTACAAGGTGTTGTTAATGGCATTTAGGGGAAGTGGTTGACCTATTAAAAACTCAATTTCAATGTTTTCCATGCTTCTGGCGACTGTTTGTTTGTGTCTCGCTCAGGAACGCCTCCAGATTATTTCAAAAGGCTATGACTACTGCATGGGTTACCCGCAAAACGCCAGTTAATAGAAGCCAGCAGTGTTTCTCTCCAGTGGCCTGCTCAATCCTGACACACATATTTAGGTTCCATTCCTGGCCCGGTCATGCTGGTCGCGTCTGTCTTCCATATCTGTCTGCAAAAGCTGTTGAGAGTGATGAAAAATTGGATTCTTTTTTCTGCTCTCACTTGTTATTTCTCTCTCTCCTTCAGGTGAATATGCAGCGTAAGGCCATCTTCCAACTGATCCTGGAAAAACGCGAACTGTTGGAGAGCCAGAGGTTCCGCAGAGATGGTACTGAAGGACATCATATGTCATAATGTCAGGCAGAAAGCCAGTTACTGAAATGCATTGCACAGAGGAGAAGAAATGACAGCTTTACTTACAGACTATTTATTAAAACAAGCTCTTTGACGGAAATCGAATGAAACCATAGGGATTTTAAAAATGCAGGAGAAAAACCCCAAGCGTAAAACCGACACACGACAGCTGTTGTCAAAAAACCTTGGATCACCTGCAGTCTTTCCAGCTGCAGAGGAATCTTTGGTTGTTGCACGCAATATTTACACAGACCAAACCGTTTTTGGACACCAAGGCACCTTGGGTAAACCATTGGGCATGTGTTTCCAAAAGCTGCAACAGGAAACAGTAGGCAGCAGGCTGAATGACAGCAGAAATTACAGGTTTGAGCTGGATGGACACGCACCCGGCGAAAACCAACTGGCACAAGGACCGCAAGGGTACAGTGGTTTTAGCAAGCATCTAAAAAGAGTGACCCCTGCATTGAAGCCTGAAATAGCTTTAATTACCAATAGACTATAATTCTGCAATTATGCGATAAGGAATCTCGAGGCCGGTGGAAAAACCAGTGCCAACAGGGTAAAAACAACAAGCCGCGGCCAAAAAGATCAACAAAATAAACATTGGGGAAGAACAGATGGGCCGTCAGAAGTCTAATGAGCAGCCGCAAGTCTTCAGCTGACACCTGACGGCTGTCTGATTTCCGAGCCAAAATGCTTATCCACAATCATTCCTCAAAATATGCTGTTTTCCTAGCCCAGAATAGTGCCCCTTGGGGACAGTCACGGCTTCGAGCTTAAACGGTCAGCCAGAAATAACAGTCGTTTAACCATTTCTGAGAGGTTCCTTTTGAAGTCTGAAACGTAGGTGATCAGTCAGTGCACATTTTGACGGACTAGCAGGAGTTCAGACAGCTCCCCTGAGGCCAGACTCGAGAGTCTCCGGAGAGGGGCAAAGAAAAAAACAAAACCCACACATTTCTCAAGGTGGTTTGTTTGAATTATTGCGTTCGGTTGAACGGTAGCCATAGCTGTTAATCTATCTCATTTCACATGAATATTATTTTCTGCATGAGAAAGGTTAGGAAAGAGCCAACGATTCATTTTTCTTAATTTTTGCCTCGTTGTTGACTAGAACCAGCTGCTGGGGTGAACGCAGAAAATTCTGTGCGGAGTGCCTGTTACTGAAAACAAAAGACTAGGAGAAGTGTAGAACAGAGCTGAAAGGAAATATTTCACCATCTGCTTTGACAATCAGGACCTCAGCTGGTGTATAAATTATTTTTGATTAATCCATGATGTTTGCATCTGCACAGCTGTTTAACGCTGGAAGATGCAGGAGCTCCTCATGGATGACTCTTATCTGCATTTCAGATGCACAGAGTTCTGTCTCTTTTTCCAAAACATGCTTTTCTTTTGTTTTTGTCTTGCTAGTGGGAGGGAAGAAAGGAAACGGACGAAAAGTGGCCTCTCATTTTGAGAGTAAGTAGACAACATTGCAGATCATTTCATTTCTCAATCAGACACCCAAATTGCTATTGAACTATCCCAGTCTAATATGTATTCATTTGTCAACAGTAACCAGTGATTCCTTCCAAAAAGGTGAGTTATTCCGGGAGTATACTGTATGCATGCGTAATGTGGAACATTTTGTGAACAGAGGAATATTGTCTAATAATGTGTGTGTGTCTCAGTTGGAAACGAAGGAGTCATTAAAGGATGGACTGAGGAGCAGCTGAATATGAGCAGGGCAGTGAACTACAATTCAGAGACCGGCACCTTCAGAGTGGAGCGTAGCGGCGTCTACTTCGTGTATTGTCAAGTAAGTTGTTTTTGCTGACTTTTCTGGCACAGTGGTAGCATAGCTATGTATATAGTGTGTCTGCAATCACCGCAATTAAAGCTAGAAAACAGGATGTGGAACTGCATTAAATTTAAGTGTCATAAAAATAACCAGAATTTCCAAGAAATCAATTTAACAATGATAGATACGATCGAGACTGAACAATATATGCTATACAGATGAATACATAGACAGACAGATACTGTAAATTCCTCGTTTCAAATCAAATTCCATTACCGCTTTCTGTGGTTCCTCCAAAACCAAATCAAAGAGCTTCTGGTTTAATCATAACTTTTCTTTCTCTTGCGCTGTGTTAAAGGCCTTCATGCTCTGTCTCCTGCACTGAATTGGTCTCTCATAACATTCCTGTTTCATTCTCTTTCTCCTGCCGTTTGGCACCATCTGTGTTTCCACCCCCAGGTACACTTCAACGAGAACCAGAGTCAGTATGTGAAGCTCGAAGTGTCCATTCCTAAAGGCCCTTTGCTCCAGTGCATTGAAGGGTACGGAACCACTCCAGCCTCTGGCTCTCACAGGTTTCACTTCCTGAAGCCATGCCAGGTCTCCGGCCTCCTTCGCCTTAACAAGGGGACCGAGCTGAAGGCTGTCACCGGAGCTTCCTTCAGTCTGCAGACGTCAGGCAAGCACTATTTCGGCCTCTTTAAAGTCAACTAGATGCACTGAGAGTTTCCAGACACCTCAACTGTACGGACAGCAGACTTTTATAGTTTTCCACAGATCACTGGTCTAAAGTATCTATCCTGAACTTGTCTCTTTGAACCCGACATTGCCTTAACAGAGAGAATTTTGACTCTGAAAGAAACATTTTTTTTAAACAGCTGTGCACGGTCATGGATGACCCCTTTATGAGCACAAGTGGCCTTCAGTGCAGATGTCATCAGGATGTTATTGCCTGCTCAACTTGCCTTGTTGGACCAATTTATGGAGAATCATTTGGTACTATGCTGGTTTGGCTGCAAATGCCTTATTAAACACAAACCAGCACAATTTCTACTATATAAATATAGCTTTTAATTACAGCATACCAGAGATGTTGCTCCAGCAGCGTGGTTGGCTTATATACTGGCATAACCAGTTTGAACAGAAGGAAGATGAATTTTCAGCAGCTTTCCTGGCCACTACAAGCATGAGAGGTTTCACCACTGGTTACTTGGCTGGACCAAAATGGAGTTGCCCCAGTTCCTGAACTGCCTTACCACTGGATGGGTTCAGTGCAGAAAAATGAAGGTTTTGGTTGGTCGTTATGAAAGCACAGAGGGCCTAAATATGCATTGAATGATACATGAAACTTTAGTTGTTGCAAAAATGCCACATTTCTCTCCAAATACACTGTCACTGTGACATACCAAACATATAATAATATTTATCAGTAAAAAGGCAGTGACTTAAAGCAGATGATGTATCTTGTGTACTGTACTGTTCCTAAAGTGGACTTATGTGTACATATAGCATGAAGGTTGATGGCGTGGACCCTTAAAAAGTCACAATATGCCTTTGGTTTTTATATAATGTGCAATTTCATGTCTATTTTTAATTAGTTTAAGTAAAGTTACAGATTTTTTTTTTACACCACCTTAAATTCATTTAATCTCACTAATTAGAAATGTATGAAACCACTGGTGAGTCAAATCTGTTAATGTCTACATGATTTCCGCTTCTGAAGCCTTTCATAAATCTTGTCAATGAATTAAATCTTAAATGGAGATCACAACCGCTGTTTTAAATGCACTTTGCCTCAAATGGGTTTCCTTATAATTCAACCGGCTTCCTCTTTGTATTTCCTGAACCCTCATGCGGACCCCTGCAAAACCTTTTTATTTCCACTTGCTTCTGGACTCTCACTTCCTGAATCCAAATTGTTGAAAACCTTTGAGGAAAAACATGTGCTTATTCCCTACTGGTCTCTAGCCCCATTCCTTCCCCCTTTGTCTGCTCACTACTTTTTTTTGTCTGTTTGGGTTCACTCCTTGAACAAAATCTACATTTGGCTAGCGGGACCATTTTTTGCTTTTAAAACATCCAAGATAAACCTGACTGGTTGGAGATGAAGTGCTGGCAGATTCAGCGAGAGTCAACATGTGAATTTGAGGTGAAGGAGGCAGTTTTGATATTAAAAAATACACACAAAATGCTTCTTCCTTACAAGGCTATATTTGTTTAGATCATATGAAAAAAATCTATACAAAATTTGACTGTATATGAGACTGAAGTTTCTACATTAACGATAATGGAGTACATGCACACAGACTTTAAATTTCAGTCAGCCAGTTCCAGGACTTCTGGTAAATAGAAATCTTATAAAAAAATAAAAAATAAAATAAATAAATAAAATTAATAATAAATAAAATCACGGCATTTAAGATCTGATTTCTTTAAAAATCAGCGATCTTCACTGCCTGGCTGAGATACAATATGAAGTGTGCATCAGACCAAACTAGAAGCACTGTGTTAAATTCTATTTTTCTGTGCCATGTCTTATAGAAATTATAAAAAAATATAGAAATATAGAAATTAGTTTTACTGCAGTGTAGGTATGGGATGATAACCATTTTCAAGGTATACTGCGGTTTGTAAAAGTCAAGGTTTTAAAACCACCAACATTTTCTGTAATACCATTCCTAAGGTATGTGTAAGAGTTTTTATTTACATTTTTTAGGACAACAGTATCTCTAGCAGAAAAAATATCCAAAGAGCTTTTAAATTGTAAAGAAATCAGTGTTTTGGAAACAAATGAAGACAGCAGAAGTCAATGCGTCATTTTCATTATTCAGCCTGACATGTTTACTGCTCCAAAATTTTATAAATCTTAAAACAAAAAACAACAAAATAAAATTATATACATATATATCTATATACACGCACATGGAATAAACACACACAAAATGAAATAACTCAACATAATCATATTGCATTTGAACTCTTCATATATTGTTTTCAAAGGGGATTTTTTTTACACAGACATTTAAAAAATATATATTTTAAAACAGTAATCACAATACCGTGATATTTTTTTTCCAAGGTTATCATACCATCAGAATATTATACCATCCCATGCCTAACTGCAGTGTTTTCAATGGAGTTTCTGCACTCGGCTCGCATGCTGCTAATGACGGCGGCTGCGATTCAACAGTCTTTTGTCTCTTTTTACTCATTAACAGCCAAATGGATGCTTAAGTGTATTTAACTAGTTATATTTGAATTACATTACAACATCGATGCTGTAAAAGTATCCTGTAAAATTGAAAAGTCACATAAACCTTTCTCTGCAGGTTCATAATAAGTTGAAAAACACTGGCTGTGCATACAGCCCATTAAGAATGAATCAAGAATGAAATTCAGTAGATTTTCAAAGCCCTAGGTAACAGTGTTACATACCTTACATTAAAATAAATAAAATAAGTCAAAGGACAAATAAGCAACTTGAAAAGTAGAAAATATACATAACCATAATAATTCAACAATTACCTGGATGTAAATATGCTGTGTAGTCAAATATGGCTCCAGACAAAAACACCTGCCTTATGGATCCATCTTATTTTGCAGCATCACAGCTTTTTCTTGTGTAAGAAACAGATACATTCATTATAAAAACCGTAAAACTATTTGGACAACAAATGTATGGTTAATAACACTACAATAAAATATGAGAGCAAATACAAAGTTTGCATAATAAAACAGCAACGTACCTTTTTAAACTGCAATGTAATATAGATGGAAACAAATAATAAGACGTAACGTTAGCCTACATTCATGTTAAGATGGCCGCGCTCGCTCTTACATTAAAATAAAGACTGCAGCTTTAACGGTAAAGTCGCACAGAAGCAAGACTCGTGAAAATGTGGGTGAGTCAGTTGTAAATTCATTAACCATCCTGCAGGATTAAAAATAACTTGTTCATAAGAGTCATTTGTTCGTGAAACAGTCATTTGTGAGAAGATTGGCTCTTCTTTGTCAAAATCAGAAAGAAGCAAACGACAACTTACTTGTTTTGCGAGGAGTCCTTTGAATAGAAGATCTGAACGTCGAACTACTGAAACACGAGCGAGTTTAAGGCTGTTTCGTGAGTAATAATCTCACTCATTACAACGGTTTATATGAGTAATTTTTTCGTTGAATTGAATAACCCAGCTTGCACTGCGTTCGTTGTTTCATTCAGGGTAAAAAGCCTAACTTAGATAAGATACACAGCCGGCCGGAAGTGCAATATGCACATCAATATAACAGCAGTTTTTATGACACAGTAAAACAATAATTCATATTTTAACAATACTGTGATGGATAGGGTTATGGTAGGAGTAGACGTTAAAAATACAATTTATTGGGTAAGTTAATAGATAACAACACGAGGTACAACTACTGTTTTTACGATACTGTGAAGGTTGGGGTTAGGGTAGTGGTAACTTAGAGGTTAATAAAATACAATAAATGGGAAATTTAAAAAACAATGTAAATGATTTTCTTTAACTTTCGGCTGCTGATACGCACATATCGCGTCAATTTTTACAATAATATTTTTACAGAGATGGTTGGATTGGGTTAGGGGTATACATTAAAAATATATAATTTATTGAGTAATTTAATAAATAACATAAATAATACTCGGTGCAACTCCTGTTTTCACTTTACTGTGACGGTTGGGTTTAGGGTTGGGGAAGGGGTAGATGTTAAATACAATTAATGAGAAATTTAATAAATCAGGTGTCCTAACATTTTATCCTACCATCAGATTATGCTACCAACACTGTAATTGAATGGCTCTGAGTTTAAGGTTAGCTGATGTTAGGGATTAGGTGGGTTAGGGCAATATTACAGCTTAATATCACACTTCTCCTCATGAAAATTTACACTGGTAGCTAAATCTGATGGGGAGCATATTGTGTCATCAAAATGTGCTACCTACTTTTTGAATGGAAGGTAGGACAATCTGAAAAGGTAGGACAATTGACAGAACACCGGCTGCAACCATATCTGATATAGCAGCAACCACTATGAACCCTTACACAAGACTGTTAGGATGTTTTTAACGGTCATCATAATAATCTTGAATCCTTTAAAGTTTTTAACATTTAGATAAAAAAAACATATGTACAAATATGTATTCACATACTGTATGTATTATATCATCTTTGTATCAAATTACAAAAAAAAAAAACTATTTACCACTTGTGCAAATTACCATTTGACATTCTCTCCTCTGTCTGTAGTTATCAGTCTCACATAATTTTTTCCTTCATCTGAAAGTCTTGATAACACCATCATAGAGTTTTTCTTTTATTATTTCAGCAAATGGGATTGTAAAAAAATTACTTGTCGTTTGGTCCCATTCACTGTGCTCTAAGTTTACCCAACTACGACGACTTCTGCTACTGTGAAACCCGCAAATGTGAAAAGAATCCAATGTTGGTTCACAGAACGTTTTAGTTTCTGGTTCTTTGAATGCCCTCGGATGTTCTGTCTTACGTTTTCTTTTTGTAGATGTAAGTTTTCTAGGATAGGATCATACACATAAGTCCTGCTGAAAAAAACAGCTTAAAAGGCCGATCACAGCGAACGCGCTTTTACGTTCCAAACATGCGAGGCGCAGCAAACTGCTTTTTTTGTTAACAAGAAAAAAGAAGTGTGGTGCGCTATGTATGTTGCTAGGCAATGACTGAATCAGCTGCCTATTGAGTGCAAGTGTTGCTGTTAAAATTGGTATCATTTTATTATTTAATAATATTGTGATATTCAAGATTTGTGAAGTCATACAGCTGCAGATAGCTCAAAACAGTAACCACTAGTCTTTCTTTCAGCTTTAATAGTCTCCATAGTCGTCTTGACAACACAAACACTGCTGTTACCTCAACGGAAACCCTGCCTCTGCCCGCATTTGATTAGGGAAAATGAAAAAGACGTGCTTTTTCTGCTCAGAGTTGACTTTAATCAACTGCGAGCAAAACAGTGTGCAATGGTGAAAATGCAAGGTCCAGTAGGCGGTTCAAACGCAAGGCTTGTAGGGCACATAAGCAGCGCACAAAATGCTTGCTGAAAAAAAGCGTGTTCGGTGTGTTCGGCCCTAGGGCTGCTCGATTTTGGAAAAAAATCATAATCACGATTATTCAAAATGATTATCAGTTGAAATCAAAATTATTAGCGCTCCTAAGAATTTTTGTAAAATAAATATTTCCCAAATGATGTTTAACAGAGCAAGAAATTTTAACAGTATTTCCTATAATATTTTTTCCTCTGGAGAAAGTCTTATTTGTTTTATTTCAGCTAGAATAAAAGCAGGTTTAAATATCTTGAAACCTATTTTAGGTCAATATTATTAGCCCCCTTAAGCCATATATTTTTAATTGTCTGCAGAAGAAACCACTGTTATACAATGACTTGCCTAATTACTCTTATTTTACCCTAATTAAGCATTTGAATCGCCTTTTTGAATCTGAATGATTCTAGTTAAAAAAAAAAGTCTAGTAAAATATTATGTGCTGTCATCATAGCAAAGATCAAAGAAATCAGTTATTAGAAATGAGTTATCAATTCTATTATGTTCAGATGCTCCGCACACACACAGAAGCATGCGGTCTTTCGTGCTTTTAAGAGCAACAAATGTGTACAACTGGAAAGGGGGTGGTATAAGATGCAATAATTGTTTATCTCGATTAATGGTTTTTCATAATCGTTAGAAACCAAAATCG
Organism: Danio rerio; assembly: GCF_052040795.2. NCBI lineage: Eukaryota > Metazoa > Chordata > Actinopteri > Cypriniformes > Danionidae > Danio > Danio rerio. The sequence goes on from NC_141027.1 coordinate 20,764,412, forward strand.
GAATCAGATTTTCGATTAATTGCACAGCCCTAATCGGCCTTTAACCAACTTTAGCTGTTTGGCTGGTTTTAGTTGGTTGATCAGCATGATTTTAGAGAGGTTTTGGCCATTCCAAGCTGGTTTCCAGACATTTCCAGCCTGGTTTAAGCTGGGTTAAGCTGGTTTTAGCTGGTCATCTCCCAGCCTGACTAGCTAAGGCCAGGCTTGGAAATGGCTTGAAATCAGCCTGGAATGGCCAAAACTCCTCCAAAACAAGGCTGGTCGAGCAGCTAAAACCAGCCATCCAGCCCAGACTGGTTTAAGCTGTTTTTTCAGCACGGTTTTAGCTTGTCTTGTTACAAACAAATTAATAAATATTTTAACATGGGAAGGTTTTGGTTGTTCCCACACTGTAATTTACTTAACCAAAAATAACCAACATGAGAATTTAAGAATATGATTTAAAAGTGACCAAATCAGTAAATCGTGTCTACAAAAAAGCAAATAGTGAGTAGTAGCCCTTTCAGCCATTTCAGTAATTCAGCCTGGATCCTTGCAGTTTCCTTTACTATATAACAAGCACAGGAAAACAGAAATCATTTATTTGTTTTTTATTTTATTTTATTACAAACAAAACAAAACAAAAGAGAGAAAGATGCATTATTAACATGTTCCGTTCGGTGTGCCAAATGTTGATCACAACAATGTCACTGACTGTCTGGAATCACACAATGTACACAGTGACTCTTAGCAAGAAAATGCAGAAAATACTGACAACAACAAAAAAAAAACGTTAAAAGACAGAAATGAAAAAAAGGACAGAAAGTGCTTGATTTGACGCAACTCTCCCAAATAAAACCAAGCACTGAAATGAACGATATTTCAGAACTATACTGGGGAACGGGGCAAATAAATTAACATTTTAACTCATGATCTGTCTTGAGTTGAGGCCTAGCTAGGTATAGTGCAACCGCAGCCATATACAGAGTTCACATCTGCTCATTAACGCTTTACAGCTGTATTACCATTTAAGGCGGTAACATTACAAGGCTTTACTTTTGTAGGAGCCAAAGAAACATTGCAGAAGGAATTTCAATTGCAGATTTGAATATATGCATTCATATGTTTTCAATTTCCTGGTTACATGTGATCCACTGCATACAGGTTATTTGTTTGCAAGCCCCGAATCTACTGTAGATATAAGCGAAGTCTGTAGGATAGCGATGATATCGATTATTCCCAAGTCCTTTCGACCCCTTTGTGGAATATTCTTTTACAAGAGGTCCGATATAGAGAAATGTGATGGACCAAACATACAATGCGTCAATGTTTCGACTGTTTTTTATTATTATTATTATTTTCATTTGGTAGAAGCTTCGCAAATGTAACATCAAGGACAACATCAAGAGCAACAACAATAATCTTAGTTGTAATAACAAGGATTAAAAACAGGAGAACACAATGAAACCGAGTTTAAATACGCAAACGATATCAAAGAGCTCGTAAAAACAAGTAGAAATTTGAATAAAGGATAGGAGTGAGATGTGAGCAATTGGTTTGAATGAGAAAGGTGAGGATGAAGTGATGAGAGAGAATGAAGTGTAGAACTGCTGAACGTGCTTCGATAACACTTGGGGAGGTACGAAGATGCTTTTGAACCCTCTTCACCCCACTGTAACACTAGATTAAGGGTCAATACTTTAAAAAAGGCAGGGAACTTTACATTTCAATGCTCGATATCCCAATATAAGGCGAAATAAACTTCATTACATACTGTCTTTTTAGCGCAAGACAATACTGCAGCCAATACTGATTGAATTGAACATAATACATTACTTCTTTACTGTCGTGGTAGGTCATAAATTTTACCTCGTTTTTTTTTTTTCTCAAAGTTGGCCAGGGTAATGTTTAATACCCCCCCCCCCCCCCCATATTTTTTACAGTAAAATACATATATATCCTCCCAAACTAAATCACCACCATGCTGAAAGCCCACATTCTTAAAGGGCCAGTTCACCTAAAATGAAATTTCAGCCATCATTCACTCAATGTCATTCCACACATGGTTGACTTTCACACAAAATATATTCTATGTGTTTTTTGACCATTAAATGAACATCAATGGGATGCAACAATGCCCATTATATTCATTGTGTAGATACATTCATTATACAGACAAAACATGTAATAAATTAGAGTTTTTTTTTCTTCCGTTGAACACATTTTGAAGAATGCTACAGTATAGCCATTCATTTTCACAGTAGGAGGAAAACACAATGAAAATCAATGGCTATATGTTGATAGTTTAGTAGTTGCGAGCGTTCTTCAATTCTCAACAGAACAAGGGAAGATTTGGAAGAACTTGAGGATGGCTAAATGATGACAGGAATCTTTTAGGCTGAACACTCCCTTTAAGAAGACTGCTTGAAGCTTGTTTATGGGACATGGCAGCTCCGAAACAGTCACGCTAGCTTGCGATGAGGGATTTCTTGAAAGATTGCACTATGCAAGAGCGGGCACAGGCGTTTTCTCTTGACTGAACCGTGGACTGCGAGATGCATGCTGTTGGAAAACAAATCACTGCGGGTGATATGAAGCTCTTCCACATACATGCAGCTTCATGTCTGTGTCGTGGGGCACTAGTGAGGGCACGGGACTTCAGATGAGCATGAGCGTGTGGATTCCTCTGAAATGTGAGGCTGATAGTTATGAGAGGAAAGGAAATCAAATATTTTGTATGTGTGCATGTGTGTGTGTATGTGCACATAGGTGTTCGAGAGGAAATAACCAAAGGGCGAGCTGAAGCTCTGCGTAGCTGTTTGTGAAAGTGCTGCCGTGATACTGAGGGTAGTCTGTTCATTCGTCAAACTGCAGGTGCATATGTGTGTGTGTGTGTGTGTGTGTGTTCAGGAATAGTTGTGTTTGTGTTTGCATGCAAATGTCCTTTGACTGAGTCAGCATGTGTGTGTGTGTGTGTTTGTGTGTGTGAGTTGCTGAATTCAGTCATCGATGCAGATCACCTCCCCACTGCGCTGTTCCCTCCGTGCCATCAGGAGCTCGGCCTCCCTCTCTTTCTTCACCGACATGGGCGGCCCGTTCAACACTGTAGGGAAAAATGCAAACACATCCAGTTGAAGTCAAAGTTATTAGTCCTTCTGTTTATTTTGCTTATTTATTTTTAAATATTTTCCCAGTGATGTTTAACAGAGCAAAGAATTTTTCAGTTTTTCTGAGAATGTTTTTTTCCTTATGGAGAAAGTCTTATTTGTTTTATTTCAGTTAGAATAAAAGCAGTTTAAATGTTTTTTAAAAACATTTTTAAGGTCAATATTATTAGCCCCCTTAAGCCATTTTTTTCTGATTGTTTACAGCAGTGGCCATGGACCAGTACCTGTACATCATACCTGCCAACACTCCTGTTTTTCTCGGGAGTATTCCGTATTTTTGACCCATCTCCCGCCCAGAGGTTGCGATAGACTTTCTCATTGTCCGTCATTTTGATGGAGAGGGTTGTAAAAATTCCGTCATAACCTATTATTGATCGTTATTTTCATTTGCAGACTTTCTAATCGCTTTTTTCATTCATATTTTAATAATGAACATGCATGACAAGCATATAGGCTAAATTATTCATTTGTTTATTTGACAAATGAACAAAAATTTCTATCTGCCTTAACTCATATCTTCCTCCTGCGTCGACCTGAACTGGGTGCTTGCCTGTGCATAATCAAACGCATTAAGGGAGACTGATGCAGAAGCAGTTGTCATTAAATTCTGTGTCTTTGCCTCGGAAAGTCAACTTCTTGTGACCAAAAACCGGAATTAGCGCCACTTCAGCCAGCGTTTTGTAGTTAAGAAACATTTCTCCTAAGGCTGTGATCAGAACAAAGTTTGCTGGATTCTCTGAATGTGGTATTTCCCGATCCTGCAAGCACTCGTTTCACCAGGAAACAATACTACAGCACGCGCTCCTTTTGCACCAGGAGCGCGTCTGTACTGCACCCAATGACTTTAAAAAAACAAAAAAAACAAAAAAAATGCACCCCTCTGCGTTCGGTAGTGCTCACAACGCACTCCAAAGCACCTGACCTCCTTGCTGCCGTTTGATTGGCTCGTAACAGCTGTCGGCGACTGAGGATTTTTGTCTGTTTGTTTTTCATTGTCCACTGCATCTCTTCCTCTTTTTTCACCTTTATTATTAATATCACAACTATTTGGTCGTTTAAAGAAACTTCTCACACTCAGCTGCTGTGACATTTTTGCAACTGTACGCAGCGGTGACAGAGAGGAGACAAAACAAGGTCAATCGCCATCAGCTGGACAGGAGTGGGAATTACAGTTAGCTACAAATTACAATAGATCACCCTCAGCATAATCCATCAAAATGACGGATCACCTTCTGATTTTTCCATCACTGCTAAAAAAAATCTGTCAATGACAGAAAATATTCGGTTAACGCGACCTCTGCTCCTGCCCATCTCCCGTATTGTTCTTTCTCCTGGAAAACTCCCCCACCCCCACCCCCCTCCTCAGCTTTATGGTAAAGTCCTCATGCGCACCGAACCCAACTTTCAGTTTGCGCGCACCTAAATAAAAAAAGCAGTGTTTTCCATATTAAAATGAGTTTTTGCTCTAACCAACACGTAGAATTGATATATTAGAAATGGCTTCTATTTCTTGCAGCTGGACAACAGAAAACCTCAGGTACACCTCATGTGCTTTATTCAGTGTTATGTGCTAATAAAATGAGTTTGAATTCCATTTCACATGACATTTATTGCCATACTACTGAAAGCAGCAGCAGATAGTTCACATCAGATCTTGAAAATAAAATAAACGGTTTTAAATTTGATCTTTAGACACAAAACTAACATATAGTGATTCAGCATGTACATTTAATAATGTTAAAGAGGTTTATGTATTAATTAGATTAGAAAGCCTATCATTTCGTGAATAAGTGCATATTCTGTGCTTCTGAATAGCTGTATTTAAATTTCTGTCATGTTTCATCTGATGCAAACAGTCAAATTGCTTATCACTGCAAATTTCATCATGATGCGTGTTGTTAGCATATGGAGATACAATGTAAGGTGCTCACCTAATGTTTATGTTCGTAATATTTTTATTATTTGCAAATTAATAACCACTTCATGTGGAACTCTGTGTATCTGTGTCTCATTTCGGAGTCTGCTATTGTCCACATGAGCTCGCATTTCGGTCAAGGGCGCATACTTTGAGAGCCTTTCAAAATGAATGAATAAATGAAATATGCGGTTTTCCACCAAGGCAATCCGGAGTGCTGAAATATAATTGGCTAAACTGACATTGGGCAGGTTAAAATAACCAAAACAAAGACAGCCGTTCCAGCACGTAATGCATTTTCAAAGCAGAATATCTGACTTCAGCATTGTTTTTCAGATAAACAAGAATGTTCCCATGGCATATTTCTAAAATATCTGCAAACATATTATGGTATTTTTATGCTTTAACATACATACAAAAACATACATACAGCACCTTTCATTATTTCCGTTTTATTTAATATCTGAGTCTGAATAATGTTTTACTTTGAAGAATCTTTTATTTTGAAAAAAATGCATTCTCTCAGTCACTTGAGTGCCAAAATTTGACCCACAAGCTAGCAAAATAAGTAAGAAACAGCTGTCTTTGAAAGTTTCTTTCTGAAGGACCCATGAATTGACAAGGAATGGATCCTTGTCTATTCCTTCCTTCCATCATTTGTCAATAAATCAGTTGAATCTAGCATGTCTTTGCGAGAAAAAGATAAACTGCTGGAGATCACAAATGACGGTGGCCTTAGGGGCCATTCACATATCATGTCTTTTCCGTGCCAAGTTTGTTATTTCCAAAAGAGGTGCACAGTTTGTGCACGCATATTGGGACCAACGCGCACACGGGGAAATGCGCTTGCACCTTCCAGGCACTCATAGTTTAAAACATCTAAACTTTTCAGATTGCCAAGAGTGCGCTGCGAGTCACATGACTAGAACTGATAATCAGCTTCATAACTTTGCATGAAGGGCTGCATGGTGGTTTAGTGGTGGGCAATGTTGCTTCACCGCAAGAATTGCAGTAAATTACTGTTTCTGTGTGGAGTTTGCATGTTCTCCCCATGTTTGCGTCAGTTTCCGGGTGTTTAATTTTCCCCCACAGTCCTAAAACATGCGATATAGGTGAATTGATTAAACTAAAAGGTCCGTAGTGCATGAGTGTGTATGGGTGTTTCCCAGTAATGGGTTGCAACTGGAAGGGCATCCACTGTGTAAAACATATGCTGGAAAATTTGTGGTGACGTCTGATGACTAAGCCGAAGGTAAATTAATGAATGAATGAAAGACTTTGTATGAAATATACATATTTTAGTAGACTAATTACCACAGACAAACACAGAACACCCAAACACTGCAGTGCTTTTAAATTTTCTCCAAAAATAAAACTTGTATCAGAGTTAGAGCAACGTTTTGTCAGCTTGTCATCCTTTGAAATTGCTGCTGGTCTCACACGGCAATGATTAAAGTATTCAGTTCTTAGAAATGATTAGATTAGAAATGTGTTGAAGGAATTTCTTCGTTAAACACAAAAATATTCAGGGGGGCTAATCATTCTGATTTCAACTGTACATGCAGGAAGAGTAGTTAATGATCTGAATTAGAATATTTGGTTGAAATCAAAGCAGTTCAAAGTTAAAGCTGACCTTCTAATCTTTATTGCATCACATTTTCCATTTCTCTCTCACTTCCCCTTCCTTCTCACTGGGTTTCTTTCACTGACCATGAATATGCACATTTTGTTTTTCCAGAAAAACCCATGTGTCAATGTTTTCACACAGAAGTCATGATTCATCCACAAGTTTGCGCTTTTGTTATAATTTTGGTTGTTCCTGATTTTTAAATGCAATAAAAAGTCATTACTACGAATGCTGCTATCTAGGGATGCACAGTATTTTTAGAACTTCTTTGGAACAGGCCTACGAATCATTAAAGCTTAATCATAGCCATCAGCCTGGAATGGATAATACTGTCGATAGGCTTTGCCAATAAGATGGCTTGTTGATTATGAGCCTGCAATAAATCAGATGTGTGTAAGGGGTGTTAATGACTAATGACTGACTTGATTTAATGATCACAACTGTAGCCTGTTAAAAAAAAAACACACAAATGTTACATCTTTAAATGAACGACTTTCAAATAAACAGGTATCAGCATAGACTATTGACCAAAATAAGTGGAAAATATGGGCATGTTGATGATTCAAGGCATTAGAAAGAAGGAAAATTCCGTATGTAAAGACTGCAGTGAAGCAGGTATTACTTAATAAAACCCACTGTTTTTCTAATTATCAATCTGGAGCTAGAAAACATCTTTTATTTTGAACGCATTAAATTAATGAATGTATTTCAGCATTATAATAAAGAATAAAATGCTGTTCACACCAGGAATTAAGAATCACAAGTAGAAACTGCTGTGAAAATGTATGTATTTTCTATACGTCAATTAAAATAAGCTAGTGCAAAACGACTGATTCCAACTATGTATTTTTTAATAGTTATTCCAAAATAATGGGGACGGATGTTGGTAAGTTCATGTACTGTATATCACAGACACCAAATGACCTATAACTTTTAATCAAAGAAGATGTACTGTATGCTTGTTATCTAAGCTTTAATGGCAAAGAAAGTCCTTTGTACATGTGTGGCCCTGTATGAGGTGTCTCTGGGAGGTTATAGTGTGCAGTTTTTCAGAGGTAGTGTGTAACAGATCAACCTTTTTTAAAGTTGTCCAATGCAGTAGCGCCTGCTGCCTCACGCCAAAAAGAGCCAGTTTCTACTAATAAGCACAGAGCCATCTCTGTTTAGTCTCATCTTCTGTGCAAACATACAGCAGCATCTTCAAAAAATAAACATGCGACTTTCATTAACAGCAAGTGACCTCTAAAAACTGTTAACACTGCAAAAATGAATTGCCTGAAAAAAACAGCTTCATTAGAGCTTAAAACGTTTTTACGTTCATTAGAATTTTCTATAGGTGCGATTTCAGTTTGAACCCTAATGAAAATGCAGATACTGTCTATTTAGGTTTATTTTTATTATTTTAGTTTTTTGACTTGAAATTTTGAACTCAATTGCAGTATCTTGATCTTTCATTAGCTATGTTTCCATCCAAAGATGTGAATTAAATTTATACTCAAAACTGGATTATCGCATAAAAGTCTTGCAAATAAAGCAGCGTTTCCATCCAACGAGTCAAAGAAAACAAAATCGTCACTTCCTGATTAACTGTCAGTAAAATAAAAAATCTTTTAAAAAAGATGACTGTGTACCTGAAAGTGTAACTACTATAATTCTATATATTTTTTCTGTTATTTTCTGTGTTTTAAATAATAGTGTTATAAGATGTCTCCAATAAACATGCACGAATAAAATGTTTAGCGTCAGTTGACAGAAATGAAAATAATATAAGATACATGTATTTTACGCATGCCTAGCAAGCCACAGAAAGACAAAAATAAACATAAGCCACATTGTGCTCCATTGTGGATCTCCTTTAATGGGTTAACTTGCATACAGTCAGAGTATACTATACACCATACAATAATAATAATACAAAACCTCATCTTCTATAAAGACTTATAAGTGAGGACAACAGTACTGAGCATTTTAGTTCACTAAACACAAGCACATAGTGAGTGTATAGTGTCTGAAATTCTTTAGCTTACTATGCTTGTAGGTGTTGTTCTGCAAACTCACAGTATGACTCAGACAGGCATGATCACTGCAGTTCTATGAGGGGTGTATAAACACAAACAATGTCTAACTTTCCTGCTGGGGATATCCTACAGCACATAACAGTTATTCTAGTGACAGTAAACATGACTACAATTGACCTATGCTGATGTGATGTAAGACAATTGACCTATGGATGAAGAGTGAAGTCACATTTAGCAGTACTTGGTGAAATTTCAGAGGCAAAACTGAAATGAGTGCAAATGAGAAATTGGCGTGATGTCAGTAAAGTTGGCCACACTGTAAAAAGACATTAGTTGACTTGAAGTGAGTAAACCTGTAGCTTTTAAACCATTTAGTTGAATTTACTTTAATTAATAAGTAAGAAAACCTACTGCCTTAAAAGTAAGTAAATGAACTGAATGCATAATTTTAAGTTGTGTCAACAGGGCAACAGGGTGGCTCAGTGGTTAGGTGGTGACCACTGAAATGGAGACTAAGCCAAAGGCAAATGAATAAATGAAGTGGTGTCAATTTAAACTGCAGTTACTAGAGTTTGAGCATGTGAAATTCTGTTGTATGGCACTGTGAAAAGGGGAGATTAAACAAACAAAAAAACATGCAATTGCTTCATAATTAAAATTTCTGTACAGAAATATAGTAAGTACATGTTTTTTTTTAATCATGTGATGCGATTTTGCAGGTCAAAGATCACAAAGTATGAACTTTTTAACGAGTATATATCCAATCACTATGCTCTAAAGTTAGGGGGCGCTTGACCATCATTCACCACTTTAACATGGCGAGCGGCGGTGAAGTTAGGTTGAGGCAATAGTACGAGGAAGCGCCAGCGAAGTGAGGCAACAGTACGAGAAAACGCTGGTGTCTTTTAAATCTGCGGTGTGAGGACATTTCGGTTTTGCCGGTAAGTATAATGCCAATAAAAGAAAAAATGGTAAACAATAAATAACTGTGCAAGCATTGTTTTACACGTCTAACCATGACTGCACATCTGCAGCGCCATCACCCAGCATTTTCCCTGTCTGAAGGCAGGATAGCAGAGAAGGTAATAAAGTCCTCCAAATAGCAACAATCCCAGGCTGAATCTTTCCATAAAACATGCCCAACTGGTTCTGAGAGACACATAAAAATAACAAAAACAGTGCGGGTGTTTATTGCTAAAGATTTGCAGCCTTTTTCGGTGATTGGAGATGCGGGCTTTTGTCATCTTATAAAAGCACTCGATCCGTGTTACAGACTACAGTCTCGCATTTTTCAGCACTGAGATAATTAAGATGGTTTATTCATGTTTACTGAAGTACAAATATGTTTATTTGAAATGGGCAATTTATCTTTATTAACTTCACATGTATGTTTATTTTCAAAGTGTAGGAATGTATGTGTTCCCTAGTTTGTACATGGGCTACCAGCAGCTGTGAGATTTCACTGTTAATTTTTTTTATACAATACACTATGAACTAGTGTACTTTTCTTGGCTTTTAAGTAAAACAAAATGAGTATTGCAATAAATCATTTTTATTTTTTTTCTCATTAACCTCTTACTGTTCCTATTGTCTATAGAATAATAAAAAACACATGTGTCAAGCCATGAGAACCGAACCGAAAACTGTGTCAAAAAACCAAGGTATGTATTGAACCGTGGGCTAACTGTATTGTTGCATCCCTGGTACATATTAATAATAAGCCTGGGTTGGTCTGCCGCATGTACATGAATGCAAGTATATGGGGTGAAAAGTGCAGTGTGACCTCTTTAATCGTTTCAAGTTACAACGTATTTACTCTATTTTTCTAAATAAAGTAACTAATTGCTTTTTACAGTGTGTGTAAATTTGCTACTGTGACTAGATTTTTTGAAAATGACAGCTAAATTTTGCAAATATGACTAAATTATTCTATTCTACTTCATTCTATTAGATTCCATTCTAATATTACAGTATTTAATACCTTTGGTTTAAACAATTACTCCCATTTGAAGTTTCAGGCTACATTCATTCAAAAAGCTCCTGCTGCAATATCAACACTACAGCTGTGCTACTAATACTCTTCTTGCCTTTAAGAGGCCGCATCTCTATTTCCAGACATTTGTCATTTGCTGCTTGCACAATAAGATGAACACAAGTTGACTGACAGCTACCATGATTGCGGACTTGACGTACCTGTTTTGTCTCAGGCCTAAACATGCAGGGCAACGAGGAGCAGTTGCATGATCTTTAAAGCAACAATCCCTCTTGGCTGGCGTTCCTCAAAATTACACAACCAAAGTTTTTCCAAGGACAATAACACCAGAGTCGTTTTGTTGTGCTGCAGGTTTTGGCTGGTGTGCAAGAAAGAAAAAAAAATAAAAACAGAAAAGCGTGCACTGGAACAGGCTAATGCTAACGCTTGAGTTCAATTATCTGATTAAGACTGGCACCGTTTCGTAAACATGCAATAAGAGAAGAAGAATGCATGGCCTTCAGATGGGAACGCGTCTGGAAAAAGCTTGGAATGCGCTGGGGCTCCTTTACAAAGGGGGAAATGCTGAGCTAGAAACCCGCCGGGTGACTTTCATATCTCTGAACGTTGTACTGCATACTCCTGCTGCGCCAGCCAAGGAAAATAATTCATTACTCAGATTCAGATCTCGGAGTGACTTGACTCTCTGCTTCTACAATCAACAACCTTGGAACTATCTGGCTCAGACTGTCTCTCTTTCAGACTGTCTCACTCTCTTTACAGGCTGCTTCAGTAATTCTGTCTCTCTCAGACAACTACTGTCTTTCTCTTCCAAAACGTTTCACTTAGACTGTGTGTTTCTGTCAGACTGGCTTTCCTTGCTGCTTCACTTTCTCAGGTTGACTTTCTTTTTTCTCGCAGGCTGTCTGTCTCTTACGAATACGGCTGCTGCAACAATTGTTAAAATCAATAATAATGAATGAATAAATGGAAATAATCTAAATGTATTATCCAATAAATACACAGAGGACTGAAGGTCAGTGATTACTTTTGAATCATTATTTGTAGTTTGATGTTAAATGGAGATTATGTATAAGATCTTTTACTAGACAACTAAAATTATATATGCATGATTCAAGGTAACCGATCTAAAATTTGGGCCAAAAAATACTTTTATTTTAAAGGGATGCCGTGAATTGATCAAATGTCACCAGCAATGTCACTTACACTGGCAACTAGCTGCAACTCTCACATGGTCGCCCACTGACGCTAAGCAGGGCCGAGCCTGGCCAGTACCTGGATGGGAGACCACATGGAAAAGCTAGATTGCTGCCGGAAGTGGTGTAATGAGACCAGCAGGGGGCGCTCAACCTGCAGTCTGTATGAGTCCTCACGCCCCAGTAAAGTGAAGGGGACGCTATACTGCTCAGTGAGCACCGTCTTTTGGATAAGACATTTAACTGAAGTCCTGACTCTGTGGTCGTTAAAAATACCAGCATGTCATTCGAAAAAGAGTAGGGGTTTATCCCCAGCATCCTGGCCAAATGTCTACTGGCTCCTGTCCATCATGGCCTCCTAACCATCCTCATATGATAATTGGCTTCATCACCACTCTGTCTCCTCTCTACCAATAATAATAATAATTATTATTATTATTAAATGCGACAGTTAAGACATTTATAATGTTATTAATGATTGTTTAAAATTATTCATGTTCTTTAAACAGGTGTAATATTTTGTTTTCAAAAATTTAAAGCTAAACACTGCTTTTCAACATAGATAATAAATGTTTCTTAAGCAATAAATCACCAAAAGAAAAGGCTGATTTTCATGAATAAATATTAAGATTAAATGTAATCTATATTGCTCATGATTTGATGAGAATCCAAGGGAAGATGTTGGAGAACTAACAGATTAATTATCAAAAAAAACCTGTTAGCCAGCCATAATAACTGCTTACTCAGCTGCTGCCTTTCTCATGTTGTCTTTCTTTCAAGCATCAGTCTTTTGCATGCCACTTTCTCTAAACCAAATATTATCTGCCGGCAACAAATGTTGCTGGTGCACACCAGCCTGCCTCAACCAGTCCCTCTACCTCTCAGTAAACCAGAAAAACAAGCAGATATGGCAGCTGGCCTCAATGACCCAGCCTGTCCAAACAACCAGAACACTCATACAATTAATCACTCGCTCTCACACACACACAAGCAAGCAACCCTGAATCTTCACTTGTACAGTATCAACCCATCCGAACATGAACAAACGCACAATTAGCTTCAGATCACTCATAATGCAAGACCATGCGCACACACTCAGCCTCGACAATAAAACACACCACCACGTGGTGGAAAATAAAGAGCTGCTTAAGTGGCTCTCCAGTGTGAGTGTGTGTGCACACGTGGGTGTGTTTGTGCATTTTTGCAGAATGCAGGGAGTTCTCATACAACAGTGGTGTACTGTATAAACGTCCCACCGGGGATTGAATCTGGCTCTTAGACAGTGCAGGAATTTGGTCAGACAGGTTGAGTCGTATGCACACTCAGCACGGAGGTCTTCTGACTCAGACATGATTAATCTTAAAACTGATCCCAGATCAGGCACAGATATATTTCTTTCTGCATCCCCACTCTGGTCAGGTTGCAGATATATATGTCTTCATACAGTATATAAGTGGAGCAGTTTCATGCCACTGTAACATTTCACAGTCCTGTTTTTCGGCATGCAGAGAGTCCACGGCTGGAGGATTTTTCAAGAGGTCCGCAGGAAAAAAAAAGATAGTTCCACTTCACTGTGCCTCAGCTTCAAAGCAGTTTTGATTGGGACAGGCGTTTTAATGACAGAAAGCAAACTTGTGGTATTTTGGAAAAACATCAGTCTTTGGAATCCTTCACTTCTGACATTGGGTGCATGTGAAAGAGAGAAGGATAAATGATAAAGGAGATGCTGTATAAAGGGATGCAGAGAAATAGTGATTTGCGATGGAATTAGGGAGGGAAGGATTCGGGCACTTAAACGAGCACTCTCGCTCCTTCGGCCAAATGAAAAATTAATCTGCTGAGACTTCTCTCGGACCGACAGATGAAAGGGAAGGGAATGGAGGGGGCAAGGGGAGACAGAGTGAGAGTGGAAGGGAGAGAGATAGAAAGAAAGAAGGGAAAAAGCACTGGAAAGAGCAGAAGTGGAAGAAGAGGTCTGTGTTTTTGTCGTCCAAGCGGCTCTTGTTTCAGCTCCCTTTTTCCCTACTTCTTTTTTTTTGTCTATTATTAACCATTTCACCTCTTCTCAAGAAGTCCAGTAGCTCTTCCTAGCTTGCTGCAATATTTTTAGACATTCCCACCTTTGTGTACCCTCCCATCCAATTTATCGGCCCCACACATTCCCACACAGTCCCTTTCTTCTTCGCTTGTTCAGATCAGGGTTTTTTGGGGCGTCCGTTGCGCGGCAGGTTCTCCACAGTGTTGCTGAGGCGATACTTTACAATGATGCTGTGTACGGTGGATTTGGGCATGCGAAGCTCCTGCCCAATTGTCCCTTCCGACTTGCCGTCCTTCCACAGGTCCACTACCCTCTGGCGCTGCAGCACGTCATGCTCCTTGGTCTTCAGGCAGGACGGAGCTTCTGTGGAGGCAGAAAGGGGGCAGACTGTAGACACTGGGGGGGTTGGGAGTGGTCAATGAGTGGCACAAGTATCAGTCCTCAACATTAAAAGAACAAAAACACCCATAACTGTTGGCAGGAGGCTGAAAGAAGGAGCAAAGAATTCATAAAATCCTGCTGTCTCGAATCTCTCGCTTTTACAAAAATCCAGAAAAGTCCTCAAAGTCAGGACATCCACTGACTGCGAGAGCAGTGATGCACTGAACTTTCACAAAGTAAAAAAAGATGTTAGCAGTTCAGGCGGTTTTTGCCAAAGAAATCCGTGTTGACATAATGTGTCTAAAACCTTTTGCTCCGTAAAGTTCATGACATGTAAAACGCTAAGAGTTTAAGTAGCAATGACTTAAAAAAGAAAACAAGACACGCTCGCCAAGGTCTTTATGTCTGACAACTTTAAGAATGATCGAGAGAGATGTAACGGAGTCCGCTAGGATTTCTACCAAAGCAAATCGGTGCTCACACTCCATTTTGTCTCTCTCCTCCCTCTCACTTCTTCCTCTGTCTTTCAGAGAGGTCAGACCGGGTCCAAAAAATGTCCTATTATGGAGTGCGTTAAACAGATCAACACAGCCTGTCCTTCATTTTCTCTGTTCTTTTATATCTCTTTCTTTCTCTCATTTTTTGTTTAGTCTGGCATGCTGTTTTCATCTCTCTCCCTGGCTCAGTTTAAGCTGGGGTCACCGCAGTTGTCTCAATCAGGGACCAGAGGGTTCAAACGGGCCCCAAGCGGGGCATATTTTTAGCCAGGCGAGGGTTCAGCGTGTACAGCCTCAACAAACCCAATCAGCCTCTACACCCACCAGGATCTAAAGTCTGGGGCTATTTCAGTGACTGAAAGCGAGAGGCAGACGGAGAGAAAGCGAATGAGAGTCTAGTTCTGCCTCCAGGGGGGTTAAAAAACCGGCGTAAAAGCACGAGCACATTTGTGTTTCTTTATGGTTTTTTCTTCTTTCTTTTTTTTCACTCTCTTAAAAATATCTGAGTAGCAGAGAAAAAAATGTTCCCTTGGCTGAGTGATTCCTGGCACGGCTAAGGTTCTGGATAACTGTAATGACATTTTCAGAAAAAGCACCATGGCAAGAAAATATGCCTCCCTTAGACACTGTGGTAGAAAGATTGGTATCAGGACAGTCAACGCAGAAATGCTTCAACTCTGTACGAGTAAAAACAGTCGGGACGATGGACGGAGTTTGGCCTCTTACAGAATAAACAGAAAACGGCAAACAAATACAACTACATTTATTCTTCTCAGTGCTTCCTGCACACATATGCTGTTACAGAGCTAATATTGAAACAATAAACTCACTGGCAGGGCTAATCTGTTCTCTTGGACCAAAGACGGAAAACGTGAAATTATTTAGCCAAAATTCCACAGGGGCCCTCTCAAATTAAAATGTAATTAAGGGTGCTAACCAGAATCATATTTTTACTGAAATATGAACATAAAGTGTTACTAATGTCAGTTTTTTTTCTAACTAAGTACACAATATGTGCTTTCATTTCTAACAGTGACATACTAAGCAGGGATTAAATCTGTAACAGTGTTTTATGATGAACAAAATTATAAACGAAATCTGTGGCACACAAATCTTGCAGTTCACTGCAAGTTTGGCAACTGATTAAATCTACACCTTCAAAGTGCTCTGTAGAGAAACTATGTACCAAATGTCAAATCCAGCCTCGCATACACTGACCTCACAAATTATTGTGAAATAGAGCATTCGTACACCCACATATACACAAACAGACAGAGAGAGAAAGAGCGAGAAAAAAAACAGAGGGAGACAGAGGGAAGTTGAATCATGTGTGGATTTTGCCACGTTAATCATAAGTAAATCTTATTAAGCGCTGTCCACTGAGATCATTTATCAAACATTACATTACTACTTGCTTTAGATGAGCAGTGTAGTCCAGCAGTTATTATAATTAACTAAATGTAAAACTATCAAATGTGTTACTTAAAATGAAGCTGAAATAAAACAGATATATTACACATGATTATTGACATTATAGATAATAATATGTTTAATAGCTTATTTCAAGGCAATATTTAACATTTTAGAAACATTTAGTTCAGGTTTAAGGACATTAATACTACCTGGACATTTAAATCAAATATTAAGATAAAACTACAATGGAAATAAGTATAAATTTAGCCTAAATAGCAATATTTAGAAATTTAACAAGTTAAAAAGAGAAATGAAAATATATACAGTATGAAGATACAACATTACCTAAATAATACCGGTGTAGTCCTATTCACTAACAGTTAACGCAATTAAAGGTGTAAGAGATACAAAAAATATTTTTGAATAAGCTAAAGAATTACAATCTTTGAAAGAACTTATGAATTAGCATCTCATTTACTCACTTACTGTCAGTTACAAAAAGAATGCAAAAATAGTATACACTACCTGACTAAAGTCTTGTCGCCTATCCAAGTTTTAAGAACAACAAATAAAATTCTACTTGGTGATTTGGTATCAAAAGTGGGTCATATGAAAGGCAAAGGCCTGTAGATTACACTTATTTTATCAAAATTAAATATGATCATGCCTTGATTTTCAATTATTTAATTAGGACAGTAAGCTCTGACTGCTTGGACAAAAGTCTTTTCACAACAGAAATAATGTGCAGTACAGAATATAAAGTTATGGAGCAGTGGAAAAAAAAATTATATAATGCATGACTCCCATGAGCTTGACTACTGCATCCATACATCTCTGCAATGACTCCAATAGCGTATTAATAAAGTCATCTGGAATGGCAAAGAAATCGTTCTTGCAGGAGATTAATATTTAATGCATCCTACCCCAGACATGCTCAATAATGTTCATGTCTGGTGACTGGGCTGGCCAATCCTGGAGCACCTTGACCTGCTTTGCTTTCAGGAACTTTGATGAGGAGGCTGAAGTATAAGAAGGAGCATTATCCTGCTGAAGAATTTGCCCTCTCCTGTGATTTGTAATGTAATGTACAGCACAAATTTCTTGACAGCTCAGGCTGTTGATATTGCCATTCACTCAGCAGATCTCTCACACGCCCCCATACTGAATGTAATACCAAACCATGATTTTTCCTTCACCAAACTTGACTGATTTCTGTGAGAATACTGGGTTCATGCAGGCTCCAATAGGTCTTCTGCAGTATTTGTGATAATTGGAATGCAGTTACACAGATGATTCATCTGAAAAATTTACCTTCTGCCACTTTTCCAAATGATCAACTAGAAGTCAATACATGAACTAGAAGTACAATATATGTAGCCAAACAGCAAAAAAAAAATTCTCATTCCCTTTCAATGCCAAAACTACAGTATGGAATATTTTTAACAGCCCTGCTTTAATGGAACTTCTCATTTTACTAACATTACCCAGAAGTTCTCTGTCTGTGAAGGTGAAACGCCTTCTCCATCAACCAGAACTGTAAAAACAATTACTGTGTGCAAACAGGTTTTTGGACCACTCCTCTCATAATGTACAGTACCATTGGATGCCCGAACAGGTGGCTCCACCCCGAAGTCAATCCATTGGCTGCTCAAACTTGCAGAGTAATATCTTAATAACAGCACAGAGTATACCCATTCCAACAGAATCAGCCTCTAAATGTTCTTCCTACAGCTGTCTCTTCAGATTACTCTGCAACAGGAGAATTTAACATTCCAAAAAAATTGACTTCAACATTTACATTTAAGGCACCTACCAGATGCACCAATCCAGAGCTGCTCACAAGAAGCACTTTGTTTTGACATTTTATGACTGCCATGATCAACAGATGGCATGCGAATCTGCCTTTTAAATTTAAACCAACTAAACAACCATGTAAATAAAACCCCTCAGCTAGTCAAAGCAGATTTCAGTTTGACTAAATCCTCATTGATTCATTTTCTTTTCAGCTTAGTCCCTTTATTATTCTGGGGTGGTCACAGCAGAATGAACCGCCTTGACTGTGGATTAAACTTGTTATTTTAGAACGTATTTAGGTTATGATTAGTATTTTATAGAGTATAGACAACACAACACACTTTTCTACATTCAGATGAAATCAAATCTGCATTTTAGTTGAGATCATAACAGAAGAAAATATAAATAAATAAAGAAATACATAACGTGTGTAAATTAAAAAGAACAAAATATAAATTGTTATCTTGGCAACTAGCTGAAATTAAGTAGGCTAAATTTAAAGTACTATAACTGAAATAAAAAATATTTTAAACAGAAACAAGAAAAAAGGTCTGTAAGTTGTTGACTCTTCTAAATCATAAAAATGCCATCATATGTTTGCAGATACTTAAGAAACAAGCCAAGTAAACATTCTTGTTTATCTGAAAAAATAAAGCCTGAAGTCAGATATTCTGCTTTGAAAATGTCTGTTACATGCCGGAACGACTGTCTTTGTTTTGGTTCTTTTAACTGGCACAATGCCACTTTGGCCAATTATATTTCAGCACCCCAGGTTGCCTTATTGTATTTGATTTATTCAGTCAGAAAGACTCTCAATAATTAATTAGCAAATAATATAAATATTATGAATGCAAACATTAGGTGAGCAGGTCACAAACTGGCTGTTTGCACCAGACTAAACACAACAGAAATTTAAATAGAGCCATTCAGAAGCACAGAATAGTGCACTTACTGCACTTCAACAAAATGTCAAGGTTTATAATTTAGTTAATACATATTAAACCTCTTTGTGATTTTTAAATGTACATGCACTAAAGTTCCATAACAAACGGTTTATTTTATTTTCAAGATCTGTTGCTGCTTTCAGTAGTATGGCAATAAATGTTATGTAAAACAGCATTCAAACTCACATTGTTAGTATTTAACACTAAATAATGAGGTGTGCCTGAGGTGATCATTATCAAAGTTTTCTGATGTTCAGCTGTAAGAAATAGAAGCTGTTTCTAAAATATAAACTTCATGTGTTGTTAGTACAAAAACCTTCTTTTAATATGGAAAATATTCCTTCTATCGGGTGCCGTTTTTTTTAGAACATTGTTTAAATCAGCCTTAAATCAGCCTCAACAGTCAGGCACATTGTTGTTGGTGTCGTCAATCTGGCAACCCTTGCTTGCATTTGTTTTGAACCATGTGTGCAATACCTAGTTTAACCACTGGGTGTCAAATTTACTTGCTGCACATTTAAACTATAATGAAACAGAAATATATAAAAATAAGGAAAAAATAATACTATAAAAGTAACTAATACTAAATGAGCACTTGTTTTAAAGTGCATCAAACAGGTATCTTTTTGATCAATAAAAGCTTTACACACCAATCCATGATTCAGAAAGCTAACTGAAAGTAATATAATTGATTCTGACATTCAAAAGTGAAATTTATCTATGGTTCTCTCAGCAATTGCAGGCTAAATAAGTTTGGCAAGCCAGATGAACCGGTATCCAATAAATAGTTTATCGGTGCAGATTAAACAACACACTTGAGAAAACTCCAGGACATATTAAAAGTGCCTTGTGTTTTTGAACTTATAAAAAATGTAAGTTTAGTACTTCATAAAAGACCTTAACTTGCTTTTGTGTACAAACAACTTTCATTCAGTACAAACATTTGACACACACTAATCTGTCACTGATCTGTTTCATCATCAGTGTAAATAAAAAGCCTTTATAATGGCTCAGAGTAGCCCACCAGAGTCTGAGTCCACTGGTGGTGTTGACTAGGGATGGATCAGCGAGACTGACCTGATATGAAGGATCCGGGTGGCATCTGGCTGTAGTTTGCTCCGGCCAGAGCGAGGGCAGCTGAGGGTGCAGGTGTGAAGGGAGGGCCGAAGTTCTGCGGGGTGGCGTACGGGCCTGGAGGAATAGGCTAAACACACAGAGAAACAGAGATTGCTTGTGTCATAAACCTGAGAAACCACTTGGTTTTGAGAAGCTAAAAAATACAAACTTTATTCACAGTTGTGTAAGATTCATTTGGAAACTCCGAAGGAATGCCAAATGGCTGAAATCGAGCAGTGTACTGGCATGGACGTGAGCTTTGTTCCAAATCTCAGTGTGCCGCATTGCTGTCTACTGCCAACGCATTACACAGCAATGCATTGTGGCACACAAATATTTTTAAAAGAGGCTGTCGTGACCACATTGCTAAGCTAGTAATACTATACTAGAATATACTATAGTATACAAATCACTGATAGAAACACTGTTCTCTACATATGCATCAGATACTTAAACTCCATCTTACAAGGATTAAATAATAAAAAAAACAATGTTTACTTGTGAACGTAACACAAATCATGTTGCACTTCTTGTCTTTATCAAACTTTATTGCCTCCTTTGCACAATACTGTTGTCTTATGTAAAAGTACTTGTATAGTTTGTCTTATGTGTATAGTGTAAGTATTTATAGTATATGCATAGTTAGTAGTTTGAGTACTGCTCTGCATAGGTTTAAAAGAGCTTGTACGTCCAGTTTTGTGTTCATATTTATAATTTTGTTTATTTATGTAGCACCGTGGTCCTGCAAGACAAGACATTTCGTCCGACTGTACGTCCACACATGCTGCAAAGTGACAATAAAGCTTAACTTTTTTATTTTATTTATTTAATTGTTTAACCAGGAATGTCCCATTAAGATACAATATCTCTTCTACCAGGGAGTCCTGGTAAAGACAGGCAGCATAGGACAAGGTTACAAAAAAATAAGAATAACAAATACATGTCACAACACATAGACACACACAAAAAGAGTATGAACTAGGGATGCCACGGTTCTCAATATAATATTGAACCTTTTAGTACGACATCCACAGTTCAACACGCTCGTGAATTGTGGTTTTCTCGGTTTTGCGTTTAAATAATTTATGTGCGTTAATATCTCCCCGAATTGACTGTGTGTGCCTCTAAATCCATGAGCTGAGATGAGGAAACTCATGTCATGAGGACATTTTGGTTTTGCCGGTAAGTATAATGCCAATAAAAGAAAAAACGGTGAACAAAAAATAACTGTACAAGCATTGTTTTACACGTATAACCATGACTGCACATCTGCAGCGCCATCACCCAGCATTTTCCCTGTCTGAAGGCAGGATAGCAGAGAAGGTAATAAAGTCCTCCAAATAGCAACAGTCCCTCGCTGAATCTTTCCAGAAAACATGCCCAACTGGTTCTGAGAGACACATAAAAATAATAAAGACAGTGCGGGTGTATTGCTAAAGATTTGCAGCCCTTTAGGTGATTAGAGATGCGGGCTTTTGTCATCTTATAAAAGCACTCGATCCGCGTTACAGACTACAGTCTCGCATTTTTTCAGCACTGAGATAATTAAGATGGTTTATTTATATTTACTGAAGTACAAATGTGTTTATTTGAAATGGGCAATTTATCTTTATTAACTTCACATGTATGTTTATTTCCAAAGTGTAGGAATGTATGTGCTCCCCAGTTTGTACATGGGCTACCAGCAGCTGTGAGATTTCAGTGTTAATTTTTTTTATACAATACACTATGAACTAGTGTACTTTTCTTGGCTTTTGAGTAAAACAAAATGAGTATTGCAATAAATTGTTTTTATTTTTTTCTCCTTAACCTCTTACTGTTCCTATTGCCTTTAGAAAATAAAACACATGTCAAGCCATGAAACCGAACCAAAAACTGTGTTAAAAAACCGAGGTATGTATTGTACCGTGGGCTAACTGTATTGTTGCATCCCTAGTATAAACCATAATCAATTGTTAAAACATGTGCACTGGTCTAAATTGACAGTCTTTAAAATAGTTTTAAATAATTTATAAAATAAAATTTAAATGTATTAAATATACTTGACCTTGATATGCATAATACAGAGCTGCATGATTAATTGTTCGAAGGTTGACCCTTTTAACAAGATGGTGATGTCGGTTTTAATGGTCAGCATCTTAAAAATGTTTTTAATATTCAGATTTTTTAAAAAATGTATGTATATTTATAAAGCTACACATTTTTTTTAAAAAATAAAAAAAATAAAAATTACCGCTTTTGCGAAGTGTTTTTAATGCAGCGCCTATGGGCAGGACAGTACAATCGATGTTGTTCTCTGTTATCAGTTGCACACATTTTCACTCACACAAGTCTTGGTAACAGCATATTGAGTATTTCATATATTATTTGACCAAATTGGAATGCAAAAAATGTATCCCATTCATTGCACTCTAAGTTTACGACTTCCACTGCTAAAAAGCCCAAAAATGTGAATAGGATCCATTGCAGTCTTTATTCAAACACCCATGTGATCCTAATTATGGCTTATGTTTGTTAAACGCTTGAAGTTTACATCTTTATATATGAGAGAGAGCAGGCGGTGTAAAACAGCTTCAGTCTTTAAAACCTGCATTAATATCTATGTGTTACAAACATTCAGACTGTCAGCGAATTATTAGGATGACAGTTTATAGTTGAGATATAAACACAGATGTCTGTGATAGCAAGCAAAGCAACTTGATGCTTCCAATGAAGGCTGTAGCAGTTACATTCTTACTCCTATAGGGGGCAACAATTAAAAGGTATTCCTCAATGAATAGTTCCAGAGATTCTTTAAAAATTTAGAGGCATATAGAAAATAACATTGTTTTGTTTGTAGGAATGAGTTATCGAATCATTTATTCAAAGTGAGACTTAAAAATATTAATTAAAATCATATTTCATTTTTTTCTCCGATTCTTATTAATCAGGGATCGCCACAGCGGAATGAACCGCCAACTCCTCCAGCATATGTTTTACGCAGTGGATGCCCTTCTAGCTGCAACCCATTACTGGGAAACACCCATACACTCTCATTCACACACATACACTATGGACAATTTAGGCTTCCTAGTTCAACTATAGCGCAAACTGGAGCACCCAGAGGAAACCCACGTTGCATGCTGATTTGCACCAAACTATTTTTTAATTAACATTTTCAATGTTAAAACAGTTGTGAAAACTATGGCACATTATTTCAAGAGTCTTTTATGAATAGAAACTAGAGTGAAAATGTGTGTTTTACCGGCGGTGTGTGTGTCTCGTTGCCCTTGTTGGCCAGTCTACTGAGGATGCTTCTCTCGGACATCTGCAGACGGGCTGTGATCGGCGGGACTCTGGACAGTGTGGCTGGGAGCCGCGTTACGTCTGCCTTCATGTCACTCAGAAGCTCCTCCAACTGGTTTAGCACTACAAAAATGCCCATCATTACAACATGCAAAATTATAATCAATTATTATTGGCAGACAGGAGTTGTTGGAAAAGTTAAAAAACAATTAATTTGAACACCTAATAGACCGAACACTGTGTTAATCTGCTGAAGATAAACAAATGCATCAGATTGATTTAAACCAGGGGCCCAAACTCTGTCATAGAGGGCCACTGTCCTGGATAATTTAGCAAGAGAACTTTCTTCAACACGCTTGCCTGGATGTTTCTAGTATATTATCTGGTTAAAGAGTGTTTAATTGGGGTTGGAACTAAACTCTGCAGAAAACCGGCCTGTTTGGGCTATTCAACTTTATGTACAAATACACGTCCTGGGATATGTATTAGTAAAGTAAACAAGGTTTAAATTGATGTTGACTTTCACAGCTGAGAGTACGGTAAGAACTATTATATTCCTTCATTGTTGTTACAACTTTATATTAGATTCTTCAAATACACTGAAATTAGTTAAGCCTCAGAATAATTTGATTCATATTTCCAGAAAAAAAGATGCCTGTTCTTTTTAAGAGATGTTATGATGAACCATAAGCCTAATACACTGACCAGCCACTTTATTAAGTATACCTGTCCAACCGCTTATTAAAGCAAATTTCTAATTTCTAACTTCTCACTTTAACCGAGGTATGCAGAAGAGCATCTCTGAACGCACACCAAGTTTAACCTTGAGACGGATGGGCTACAGCAGCAGAAGACCACATGGGGTGCCACTCCTGTTAGCTAAGAACATAAAACTGGGGATACAATTCACACAGGCTCACCAAAATCGAACAATAAAAATTGGAAAAATGTTGCCTGGATGAGTCTCAATTTCTGCTGTGACGTTCAAATGGTAGGGTCAGAATGCGGCATCAACAACATGAAAGAATAGATCCATCCTGCCTTATATCAACGGTTCAGGCTGGCAGTGGTGTTGTAATAGTGTGGGGGATATTTTCTTGGCACACTTTGGGCCCATTAGTACCGATTGAACATTGTGTCAACGCCACAGCCTTAGCATAGTTGTTGACCATGTCCATCCCTTTATAACCACAGTGTACCCATCTTCGGATGGGTACTTCCAGCAGGGTAACGTGCCATGTCATAAAGCGTGAATCATCTCAAACTGGTTTCTTGAACATGACAATGAGCAACTGTGTGATGCTATCATGTCAATATGGACAAAAATCTTTGAGGAAAATTTTCAGTACCTTGTTGAATTTATGCCATTAAGGATTAAGGCAGTTCTGAAAGGGGGTCCAACCTGGTACTAGTTAGGTGTACCTAATAAAGTGGCCGGTGAGTGTATAAACATAAAACTAATGGAAATTGTCTGGAATCAAAATAATAATAATAAATACTGAAATTAAATCTTAGATGAGAAACTTAACATTAGAAAAAAACTGAACATAAAAATTTAAAACTACATAAATAAAAAAAGACAAATTAAGAAACGGTATCTTGAAAGCACACAAAAAACATATATATATATATATATATATATATATATATATATATATATATATATATATATATATATATATATATATATATATATATATATATATTAACATTTGGAGAAAAAATAAATTAGCAAAAAGCATACTTAATCTTCTTAAACTTTCTAAAAAGAAAATATAAAAAATAGTAAGTTTTTAAGCCAAAACAGAATAAATTCTCAAAAAGTAATTAAATAATACTAAATGAGCACTTGTTTTAAAACGCATAAAACAGGCTCCTTTTTATCATCAATAAAAGCTTTACACACCACTTCATGATTCAGAAAGCTAACTGAAAGTAATACAGTTGATTCTGGCTGTCAAAGTGAAATTTATCTATGGTTCTATCAGCAATTGTAAGCTAAATAAGTTTGGCGGGCCAGATGAACCGGTATCCAATAAATAGTTTATCGGTACAGATTAAACAACACACTTGAGAAAACTCCAGGACATATTAAAAGTGCCTTGTGTTCTTGAACTGTTCCCATATCAGAGCTGGCAGGAACTCTGGTCCCGCTGGATCAATCCACAAGGCCTTTTATCAGGCACTCAAGAAAGACGCCAGCAATTTTTGTCTAAGTTACACACAAACACATTCCCTCTGATCCATCGTCTTTTCCATATAAAGATATTTATGAGATCTATCACACAGGCACGCTTTCCTCACCCTTGTGCAAGACGGCATTGGCAGGTTTGTTTCCTGCGAGCGACTCCTTGCTGAGATGCTGATGGGATTCAGCGAGACATTCGACCTCAGCAAAGCGGGCGTTCAAGGCCATGGCCGGGTGAGTGGGGTCCTGGGTCATGTTGAGGTAGGCAGCCCGACGCAGCTGCTCCTCGATTACCAGGGCCTGCTCCAGCAACTGACAAAGACAGACAGACAGATCTTACAAGTGTAAAACTGTATGGAAAACCTACAATGATCTGTTGACTTCCTGGTCCAGTGAAGCCCCTCCCTCAGAAACAAATAATAGGCACCGATTGGTTCTCAGGTCCAGTGTACCCTGATGTTGAAGAAAACGTCACATCGGGGGTGGAGTTTATGTAAATTTTAGTTTTCGTGCTGTCACAAACCCTGCAAAAAGCTCATAGTAGCCCCTCCCTCAGAAATAAGTATTAGGCACTGATTGGTTCACAGGCCCAGTGTGCTCTGATTTGCTCGTGCATGTTGAAGAAAACGTCACATTGGGGGTGGAGTTTATGTAAATTTTAGTTCTTGTGATGTCAAAAACCCAGCAATAGCCTCATAATGGCCCCTCTCCCAGAAATAGGTAATAGACACTGATTGGTTCACAGGCCCAGTGTGCTCTGATTCGCTAGACCATGTTCAAGAAAATGTTACATCGGTGGTGGGGTTTATGTAAATTTGAGTTCTTGTGACGTCATAAACCCTAAAAAAAGCTCATAGTAGCCCCTCCCTCAGAAATAAGTAATGTGCACTGATTGGTTCGCAGGCCCAATGTGCTCTGATTCGCTAAACCATGTTGAAGAAAATGTTACATCAGGGGTGGTGTTTATGTAAATTTGAGTTCTTGTGATGTTATAAATCCAGAAAAAAACTCATACAGTAGTAGCCTCTCCCTCAAAAATAAGTAATGGGCATTGATTGGTTCGCATGTAAAGTAAATTTTAGTTTTTGTGATGTCATGAACCCAGCAAAAAAAAAAAAAAAAACTCATAGTAGCCCCTTCCCCCTGCCTGCATGACCATTCTAAAAAAAAAGCTGCATTTGGAACTACCCATCTGCTCGTCTACAACTCGCAACACACAATTTTGCTAGAGATGTTGCACTAGTGCCACAACCAATATACCGGACTCCTAGAATTCTTCTCGATATATATATATATAAACAAACACAGCAAAAACTGAACAAAATAGCACTACTTGGCTCAACGAATTATTGGGCTTGTTCCAAAAGAAAAGGGTTTACTAAACTCTCCAGTCATAATTACTCTGCCTTTTCAGAATGTGTTTTAAATGAGTAGGACCAAGTTCTGATTTCAGAAGATCTGAGTGCTCTCCAATGTAAGTCTGTAGCCCTGTATTTATTTATCATTGTCGAACTGCTGTGTTGATTAATGTCTTTGTGGAAAGCATGATACAAAACCTCCAAGATTCTGCTAAATAAAGTCCTTTTTTAGTCCTTCGTAACACTATAAAAATGACTCCACATTTTGATCAGTAGCATAATATTTTCATTACATCATCTGAACCCCAAAACACTCCTGATTTAAAAAAGCAAGAAAAGACAATGGAAAAAGCATCATTGAAGTCTATTTAAAACACAATGCAGAAATGAATAGAGAGAAAGAGCAAGAGAGAGAGAGAGAAACTAGACCACCAAATAAAAAGGAATATGAAATTTATTGAACAGAATTGACAGAAAAAAATTATGTCTGGAATGAAAAACGGTTCCAGTGATTTATGAGCATGAGAAAGCACCAGCTTCCAATTAAAAGAAGTTCCACTGGAATAACAGCGGTTCTCAGGTTGCTCAACGCATTCAGAATTATGTAAGAGAAGAAGAGAAAGACAGAGAGAGAGAGAGAGAGAGAGAAAGAGAGGGAGGCTGAAGACAGTAAAAGGAGGATGTAGAGAAAAGGATATGAAACATGTGATGAAAAAAACAGGAAAAACAAAGAGAGACGAGGCTCTTTCACAAGAATACGTGTCAGCATTTTCAGGTTTTGAGTTTTGCGACGTGTTAACATGTAGACATACAAACTTCAGGAGCCATGAATGCAGCAGAACATAAGGCAAGGGTCGGAGGATATATTCACAAGCATATCATTATGATATAAATGAAAGAAAGTTCTTTCAAGCATTGACATATTGCAATGCAAGAAAATAGGTAACATGAAAAATAAACAGAATGAACGCTGCAGAAGATATAACAACAAACAAAAAGAAGATATAATAACTATACTTGATATTCTTTATTAACAACATACCTTGAACCGTCTTGCCAGGAACTTGTTTTTCATCTCTAAGAAGTTTCCTTTGTTGGCTTGAGTTTTGAAGGGTTCATTTATGATTGCAAACTGCGGGTCATTCTGAATGTCCTGCCACCGTGCGTAGCCATGACTGAAAGAGGTCAAGGGTCAAACCTGGGCAGTTAACTGAAATAAAAAAAAGCTTAAGTGACAAAATTACAAAAACAATGTAAAATATTAAGTTTAATTAAAACTTTAACAAAACGGAAAAAATGACAAGGAATTTACAAAAAAAAAATATATATATATATCATAAAAAAATGGCAATAAATGCTACAGCAGTATGTAAATAATAGTTTAGAAACTCATACTTTTTTGACGAGGTGTTTTCTTAAAATACTCTTAAATTAAAACATTTAAAAAATAATAAATAAATTATTTTAGAATTTAGCTAATTTTGAGGAATTAGCTGTAACTTTTGACTGAGTTTTCCTTTTTTATGCTGTTATGCGCACATTATATTTCACACTCATGCAAGAAAGTGACGGAAATTGAAATTAAACAACATAAAAGATACTGGGCCATTTATAGTTTTAAAAAGCTTTTCAAAAACATAACTATAACTTAAAAGAGAACATTGTCATTTTGAAAAAAAAGGAAACTAAACTATATAAAATAAACTTGCTAGAGTTTATTTATGTCCTGTGGCAAAATTACTTTTATTATAGTATTAGTGATCTGCTTCAGGTAGGCCAGTTTATTTTTATGCTTTTGATGAAGTACCATTCAACTTTAAAGCCCTTTAGACTGGTAATGTTTTACTGATATTGTCTTTACATAAATAATTATTTAGGTCTATTTAATAATTTATTTGTTTACAATAATTAAGACATAAAATAAAAAAGTTAAATATAATCAACAGAGACATTGTAAATGAAAAAGCTTTTTAAGAAAGATGTTAAGATGGTAATTAGATTTATTACATTAAAGCCCCATTTACACTAATATGTTTTATTTTATAAATGGCGTTTTAGAACGAAAACGATCTACGCTACACTTACGTTTTACTTAGAGTTACCTAAAAGTTCTCCATCCACAATATACCGCTAACAACACACATCACATGACCACACAACACTCTGTCATGTGCTGCAGCATATCTGGAGGTCTGATCCTCAGGCAGTCTGCGAGGGCTTTGAGCACACCTCCTCTGGTGAGAGCAGCGCATGTCAGACAGTTCATCAAGGATATACTGCTGGATCTTATCTTACTATAGTTGATAACTTGATACTTAATTAGTCTAATCTTGTCTTTATCTAATGACTTTCTTTTAAATCTATCAGGTAATGTGTTTTGACTGAGCGCAAAGATAAGTTAATCCATTAATTTATGTAACCACGTACATTAATTCTGCACATTTGACTGATTGCTTGTCTTTATTTCCTATATTGTATAAACTTATTATGATATTGATTGCCATTACTGATTATTAAAACTGATATTCAGCAAAAGAGACGGTATGTTTCATAGTTTTCAATAAAAATGAAAGGATGTTATAAAAAGTTGTTTTAAATATGCACACAGTGAAGATGACGGTCATATAAATATGTAGCAACACGATGCCTTATTATTGGTGTCTGTTAAGTTGCTTATATCAAAATGAAAATAGGCAGTTCCTTATATTATGTTTTTATTTTATTGTTAAAATAGTAAAACAACATAGCCAGAGTGATGTGAAGTATGTAATAAAGTAGCCACACTGTTCCCTATGAAGATTTACCCGACGTGTCCTTGAAAGTTTGTTTTTCATAGCAATTTTGCAAAGTCTGAACTTACAAGGAAACGATGCAAGACTGAATTGTGTGTGCTTAATACAGAGAAAAAGACCCAATCAGGTAGCACGACTGTCTGCAGCCACGCCTCTATTTTCTGATGTTCTCTGTTTTAGCAGCATTTTCATACTAAAACGCTAAAAAAAAATTTAAAACGCTTAGTTTCCAGCGCTTTAAAACTCTGGGGTAGTGTGGACAGAAGGCGTAATCGTAGCAAAACTCATTATTTTAAACTGTAAACGTGTTAATATAAACGGGGCCTAAGAAAATGTAATAAATAATCTGAGAAGAACACATTTTGTCAACATGTTCTCTAAATATATATAAAAAAGAGAGCATAAAATTAGTTGTATCAGCAGTATTTCAGAGTTTAAAAAACTGTGCATAATTAATTGTATAATACAATTCTCCATTAATTTATAATTATTTACTTTTAGAAAAAAAACACAACTGATCAATCTTTTAAAATCAAAGCAACTTAACTCTAATGGACAATCTGCAGTAGAAAAGAAGTTGTTAATAAAATAATTTAAGTTTTTAATAAAAATTAAAAAAAACTTTGCTCTTTGTAGAATTCAGCAAAGCAAATGAACGTATTTTGTGTGTGAATGTTATTGCGTTTCTCCATCTCGTTTTACCACCATGTTCTTCTTGGCTTTGAGCTCTAAACACTGTTCATTCAGCAAACGCAGTATAAATATACATTAATAGATCTGGATAGTTTGCACGGTGACAGGATCAGTCTATCTCGAAGGATACCACACGATTCCTGAAAGCAGCCAGAAGTCGTGCCGCCGGTGCCAGATCTCGTTGATCTTGCCTGATGAAATAGCTGCCCGCTCCTCATTCTGCCAGAGAGTGTGGAGCTCTGTGTAGATGAGAAAAAAACACCAGCAGATATCAGATACCATCCCATTATACCTGCTGAAGGAAAATAAATAACAGGCAACAGTCCTCCGACAACAAAGCTTGCAAGTGCATAAATCCTGTTATCTAGCTATAAACACAATGGTGATGTTCAGAGTGCAGGCGGCATGTGTAGTGTTTGCTTGAAATGTTTTATCAGCGCTGGTGAAATGTTTATCCACGCTAAATACAAACCCCTTGATGTTTAGTTGTTCTCCTTCAAAGTTGTAAATTAAACGCTATAAAGTGATTGGCTTCTGGGAACTGGAACTATTTATAGTGACTGGGGCTGAGGCGGGGGGATCTAAGCAATAATAGAGTAGAGATTTACCACTGGCCTGCCAAGAGAAGGCTTTTGAATATTAGGAAATTTCAAAAGTACAGGCAGGAATGCTCAGTTTTTAAAATGATGGCTGACACAGATGATTATTTTCATCTTATGGCTAAGAATCAATAAAATGACAATATTAAAAGCTGAAATTTTATTTTGTGAATTTATGTTCTTGTTTTTAACTAGGGATGCGCCGATACCATTTTTTTTTTTGGAACCGATTGGATGCCAAAATTTTGAGTATCCACTGATACAGATCCAATCCCGATACTGTGTCTTTATTTTTTAACAATACAGTTTCTATAGTTCTGGTGATGAGCTCAAATAACAAATATTTTTTAGTTAAAATAACAGACCTAATAAACTAGGCTACATTATTTCAGCATTCATTGTGACATTGATATGATCGGTTGTGGTCCAGCTTATGTTTCCCTTTTTAATACTAAGATTTTTCTTTGAAATCTGTAAGAGGCTACCACTATTGACCCTAATTGTTGGTACTGTATAGTAACCAGCCTTTTAGTAAAGAAGGTCACACTTGGTTTTGTTGGTCTGTTTGCTAAATTTAAGTTACATTGCATCTACTGTACATGCCATTTAATTCTCATTAGATTATAAGTAGGCTGCTAGGTTGGGGTTGGGATTTAGGTAAAGGCGAATTCACACTATGCTATCCAAACCGTGCCAAGGCCCGTTTCCCTGATCGTTTGAGAAGCAGTGGCGTAGCGGACAGGGAGGGCCCCGCGTGATTAGGGGGCCCCGCGTCGTGATTTGAAAATCCGGCAACCGCAATAATCAAACCCCTGGGAACATCAGTGGTCAGAACCAAAGTTCACAGGACTGTGTTTTCTGAACTTCTCTAAAACTGTGGACTACTTCACACTGATTGCTTGCCGCCCAACCGCGTCATAACTCACCACTACCATAAAGTTGACTTGATTTCAACTCTCCTCGACACCCACACCGGAGAGGATGCACCGCACTGCTCCTCGCCGCCGGTTCTCATTGAAAATGAATGACTTCTGGTTACTTTGACGCTCTCGCCGCTTGTTTGTGATCGCTCCAGTTTGTGAAGGCTTCCCCGCGTTGTCACTCCACCCCGCCCCCCTTCTCTGCTCCTCAATTTTTGATCGCTTCCTCGCTCCACCGACTCCCCCCGTCCCCTCAGTTTGTGATATATACAGTTGAAGTCAGAATTATTAGACCCCCTTTGAATATTTTTTCTTTTTAAAATATTTCCCAAATGATGTTTAACAGAGCAAGGAAATTTTCACAGTATGTCTGATAATATTTTTTCTTCTGGAGAAAGTCTTATTTGTTTATTTTGGCTAGAATTAAAGCAGTTTTAATTTTTTAAAAGCCATTTTAAGGGCAAAATTATTAGCCCCTTTAAGCTATATTTGTTTCGATAGCCTACAGAACAAACCATTATTATACAATAAATTGCCTAATTACCCTAACCTGCCTAGTTAACCTAATTAACCTAGTTAAGCCTTTAAATGTCACTTTAAGCTGTATGGAAGTGTCTTGAAAAATATCTAGACAAATATTATTTACTGTCATCATGGCAAAGATAAAATAAATCAGTTATTAGAAATGAGTAAATAAAACTTTATAAATTATGTTTAGAAATGTGTTGAAAAAATCTCTTCTCCGTTAAACAGAAATTGGGGAAAAAATTAAACAGGGGGGCTAATAATTCTGACTTCAACTGTATTTACACACTATGTTGTAACGATACTGGAATTCTGTACAAATCGATACTAAAAATTTTCCGCTAACATTTGAGCGCTACTGAGCACGATCTTAAACAGTGCTAATTTGTCATTGTGCTCACATGCTCAACAGAAATTACTGTGATTGGTCGTGAAGGTCATCAGTTCACCAAACTCACCACTGTTTACTGAGTGTAAACACAGATACAGAGACACTGGAGCATTTCAAAGTCAGGTCGGTCAGCTGGTTTATTTATAAGCTGACATACAATTTACAAGCTGCGATCCACTGATGAACTGTGGCATTAAAACGTTCCAGTGTCCCTCTCAGATACCTCTCTAAATGCAGTGATGTCCAACTTTAATGTAGTTTTCAAATGGCTGTGCAAATAGTATATAGTGCTGTCTTGGGCATTCTCAGGAAGTGTCACCAAAATCAGACTTCTTTGCATTGGGGAAAGTGTACAGAGTAAACTGTCATAATGAAAACATGACAAAGCCATTTGACTATCTTGTTCATAAGCAATGGTGTCAGGACTTTTCATCTTGATGAAACTGACACTTTCATTGACATGAATAATTGGTTGTGAGGAATGAGCTAACTATTTCAAGCAACAGACAATATATATAAATGAACAAAACATCAATATACGAATATGTAACTATCTAAACTGTTTTGACCAAAAATCAATATAACATCACTATAATCTTTGCTATCCCGACCAATTTTTGTTATTTTCTGGACAAACTAGTAACAATAAATCATGACCCGTGATAAATAAGGACCTAAACTGAAGGAAAATGAATGAGTTATATGTATTTACAATGGGAACTGTGGTTTAGTTAACCACTGCTTAGAATAAAAGAAAACAAATAAGTGACACTAGTAGGTGAAAAATTAGAGAAAAGCATGATACAGTGCTGGTCATTACACTCATCTTCAAAACATATTGCAGAACAGTAATGACACTCCTAGTCCTGAACTCTCCCTTTATATTCCCAGTACTCCCATTGAAGTATCCACCCTTACCACAGGTCAATTATTCATAGTATTAGACTCGCTGAGAAACACTGATGCATGCACTCCTACACTATATGCTCGCAAAGCATAAACACGCAAGCTGACATTTACATGCAGATTTGACCATGAATATAATCAGAATGCATGAAATCATAGGCTTTCACATTTCAACATGAGTCATTTTAGGAAATAATCAATGGTGAAACGATGGAAACTAATCTAAGGAGCATTTGTAAACCACTGACAGATGAAATCACTGCTTGCTGTTACTGGTAAAACCGCTGAACAGAAGCTCAGAGACATTCAGAGTCATGTTCCCTCGACTAAACACTCTGCTCTATTGCACTTTATCATAACAGGACATACCTAACATTACACGAGTGATTGGATTTACATAACGTTGGCACAATGACCTGGCATGTTTTGATTTAAGGGCAAACATGGTTAAGGTGAAGACGTACTGTAGGAATGAGTGAGATGTTCAGCAGATTGACAGCATCAAAAGTGATGCAGGTACTTAACATAAACATTTCTTTTACAGGATGCTATTTTTATTGCTATTAGAATTGCAAAATTAAACGCAAAAAATAAAATTAAATAAAAACTGTGGCTATTAATTATTCTTTGTAAACTTGGACTAGTTAGCCCCTACTAGAAAATGGCAAAAATACACCACATCTGTAGGCAAACAACATCTTATTAATGGGTGGATTGATGGATGGAAGGATGGATGGATAGATGGATGATTGGGTGGATGGATGGATGGATGGATGGATGGATGGATGGATGGATGATTGGGTGGGAGGGTGGATGGATGGATGATCGGGTGAGTGGGTGGATGGATGGATGGATTTATGAATGGATGGATGGATTAAGACAGTAGATAAATAGACAGACAGACAGACAAAGAGACAGATAGATGGATGGATGGATGGATGGATGGATGGATGGATGGATAGATAGATTATATAAAATATATATTTATTTCATGTATTCATTAAAAACTTTAAATAAACACTTTAGGACTCAGGATATATAAAGTTTTTTTTAAAAAAACAATTATTAATTTCCAATATTTAAGGTCTGAAAACAAGATATTTAATACTAACCTACTGTCATTTACTGCAAATAAATTCTCTAAATTATAATTATCTATAATTTTAAAGACACATAATCAGTTTATCAAATACAA
This sequence comes from Danio rerio, assembly GCF_052040795.2. Taxonomy (NCBI): domain Eukaryota; kingdom Metazoa; phylum Chordata; class Actinopteri; order Cypriniformes; family Danionidae; genus Danio; species Danio rerio. The sequence continues at coordinate 20,799,342 of NC_141027.1, forward strand.
CATAAATAGTTTTGTTTAGTCATCACTTTTGTTATTGCCACAAACATTTGAATTAGTACAAGAGAAAAGATGGCTTCAATATTGTAAGTAGTTCAACACAAACAAAAATCACACTGCAGCTTTAACCAGTGTTTGAGTTTACCTGTGAATCCTCCATCTGCGATGTTGAACATGAACCGTGGACGCTCTGCTGGTCTGCTGATAACTTTGGGCACCTCCTCCCTCTGCACTCTGACCTCCTTCCCAGCATCCCTTTCACCCTTCACCTCCTCTGTGACCCGATGGAAGAAGAAAAACAAGTTTACATCATATTCCTAGTAATTTACTCTTCACGAAAAAAAAAACTGTAGTCTTGAGGCCAATTTATACTTCTGCATCGAGATGGTCCAGCACTGCCTTCACACTGTCAATCAGGGTGCATCTAAAATCGCATACTTCCATACTATATTGTACGCTAAAAACAGTATGCGTGCCGAGTAGTATGTCTGAATTCATAAAGTTCGAAAATCAGTATGCAAGAAGTCCTCTGATGACCTACTACTTCCGGCAAGATTCTGAAGTATGCATCGGATGGCCGATTCGCTATCCCATGATGCACCACAAGAGAATTCATGAATAGTATGCAACTATTACACAGATAGGTCACGTTATCATGACAAAAGAGCAAATGTAGTACGTCCGAGTTACATTCATACTACTCGCATTTATACTGAGTAATAGGCCACTTCAGACGCAGCCGTAATCTTTGCCATACTCTAATGTGAACCATTCTACTTCTTTTCATTTTAATGGCAGTCTGGAGTGTGGAATTAAATCAACTTTCAAATGTCCCATCAAAAATTGTATAAAATTATGCAAATTATACTCGGTTTAATAAACCAGTTTCCTTCAAATAATTGTTAAGCTATTATTATTCTGACCGTTAAGCATTTCTTTAATTCCAACTTCCATAGAACTGTTTTCTAATTTTATTCTTCAATATTTCTCAAGTCTCTTATTTGACAGTTCTATAGTATTTGCTGTGATGTGAACCCTTCAAAAAATGTAATGGCACATTGTGACGATGTCGAACACAAGAGCTGTGATTGGTAGAGAATATGGAGGTGGATGGAGAGAGGCCGCTGACCGGAGGGTTTAAAAGAAACTCTAGTTGGCGCCAACAGCCTAGCGGTTGATGCGTCGACACGTATCATCGGGGTGCTTGCAGCGACCCAAGTTTGATTCCTGGCTTGAGGTCCATATCTCCGCTTCCTACACTTTCCTGTCTGTAAAGGATGGTTTATACTTCTGCGTCGACTGATTGTCATGAACCATGGCGCCTGCCTTGCACGTAGCCATGCATTTATACTTTTACAAGCTGTTTGTGTTGCTCTGCAATAACACTTCTGAAACGCTAGCTGGCAGTAGGCTTTTATTATCCTCGTTGTTGAGGTTCTTTGTGGGTGTTTTTTTTCTTTTCTGAATGCTTTCTTAATACCTTAAAAACACAAAACAAAATTTTCCATAAGGAGGTTCTTCACAGGACTCAACGCTTGTAAGCACCGCCCACACTTGTCAGCGCTACCAAACCAACCAATCACAGAGCTTGCACAATGCGTTGTTGCGACATGTCGTTACATTTTTCGAGAGGTGCGCGTTAGTGTCAGCCACAGTGATGGCTATGTGGCTAATTTCCACTGTTTCCACTGCTGGTTCCCACCTCTTTCTTTCTTGATAGAGTGTGAATTCTACAGTAGCACCACACCCATTTGTGTCGTAAACCCAAAACACCAGCAGAGAAACTCAACACAGTGGGCAATAGAAACCCCACTGCCTACTAGAGTTTGGGAGTGTTATCAGAGCAAAACAGGCAGAACGCAGAAGTATAAATGTTCACAAGAGTGTGGGGTTTGTGCAAACTATGTGTCATGTGGTACACCATTCTTTCATTACAAAAGTATATATCCGGCTTTAATGTAGCGTTCATTGCACTATTAAGTGTAATTGTACAAACAAATTTGAACTCATTCATTTTCAAGTGCTTTTCCAGGGCCGGGTCGCAGGGCCAGCAGTCCTAGGAGAGAACTTTCCTCTCCCAAGACACTTCCAGACTTTCCTCTCCCAAGACACTTCCTCCAGCTCCTCCGTGGAATCCCGAGGCGTTCCCAGGCCGGCCGAGAGACACAGTACCTCCAGCATGTCCCGGGTCTTCCCAGAGGCCTCCTTCCGGTTGGACATGCCTGGAAAACCTCCCTAGGTAGGCGTCCAGGAGGCATCTGAAACAGATGCCCGAGCCATCTCAGCAGACTTCTCTCGATTCGCTCCTCCTGGGTGACAGAGCTTCTCACCCTATCTATAAGGGTGCGCCCTGCCACCCTGCGAAGGAAACTCATGTTGGCCGTTTGTATTCAAGATCTTGTCTTTTCGGACATGACTCAAAGCTCATGACCATATGTGAACGTAGATTGATCGGTAATTCGAGAGCTTTGCCTTTCTGCTCAGCTCCTCAGCTCCTTCACTCGTGAACAAAACCCCAAGATACTTAAACTCCTTCACCTGGCGTAAGGACTTTCCTCTAACATAGCAAACCACCTTTTTCCGGTGGAGCACCATGGCCTCGGACTTGGAGGTGCTGATTCTCACCCCAGCCGCGTCACTGTCGGCAACAAACCACTCTAGAGCATACTGAAGGTCCATGTTCGATAAAGCCAACAGAACAACATCATCTGCATAAAACAGAGATGAAATCCTGTAGTTTCCGAACGGGATCCCCTCCAGCCCAAGCTGCGCTTTGAAATTCTGTCCATATAAATTATGAACAGAATTGGTGACAAAGGGCAGCCCTGCCAGAATCCAACATGCACTGAAAACAAGTCTGACTTATTGCTGGCAATGCGAACCAAACTCTTATTCTGTTCACACAGGGAGGAAACAGCCCTTAACAGAGCACCTCTGACCCCATGCTCCCAGAGCACCCTATACAGAATGCCACGAGGGACACGGCTGAATGCTTTTTCCAAGTCCACAAAACACATGTGGACTGGGTGGGAATACTCCTATGAACCCTCAAGCACCCTGGTGAGGGTTTAGAGCTGGTCCAGTGTACCACTGCCTTGACGAAAACTGCATTGTTCCTCTTGGATCCTAGGTTCAACCATTGGCCGGATTCTCCTCTCCAGTAGCCTGGCATAGAATTTCCCAAGAAGGTTGAGGAGTGTGATCCCCTATACTTGGAGCACACCCTCTGGTCCCCCTTCTTAGAAATAGGCAAGTTTTAACTCCACCATTTTTTATGTTCTTTTATATAAAGTATGAAATATACAAAATGCAAAGAAATCTCACCTTTTTTGACCTCAGACGACTGATCTAATTTGTCCTTCTTCTCTGTTGTTTCTGAGGGAGGGGACGATGCTTCAGTTTTCTCCTTCTCTTCTCCAGCCTTTTCTTTTTTGTCACCTTTCAGAGCCTCTGCGATGACAGACAACAGTCAGATTACAATAAACTGAAAGACGAATTACAGTTGACCAGATTTCATCATTTGTTACCTTTGCTCTCTTCTTTAACAGATGGAGAATCAGACGGTTTCTCGGTGGAGGGCTCTTTTTCCTTGCCCTCCTCCTCCTCTTGTTTCTCCTTCTCATTCTTTTCTTTTGGTGGAGACTGAGAGATGTCAGGATTTTCTTTAGTTTTTGAGTCATCAGAAGCTGCCGCTGCTGGACTTTCAGATGTCTGAGATTTTTCACTGGTTATTGGATCTTTCTCACCCTCGTTCCCTGTAGCCTGGAAGAACATAAAGAAACGTTTGCTTTATTTGAGTGTCACATACAATATATTTACATGACGATATTATTGTTAAAAAACAAACACTTCTTTAAACAATTATTTAAAAGCTGTATCCTGATAAAATCATTTTGTAACAAGCAACAAATAAATCTTAATTATTTCATTATATTGTAACAGATGTTGGTTTCATTACATTATAGCAGATGTTGCGCTTAATAAGACAGTCTGTAATGCAGTTTTTTGGACTGTTTGCTTCCTGCTTTTTCAGACATCCTGGAACAGAGCTGTTGTACATTAGATTTTTGCACAAACTGAGATGAAAATCACCAAAAGTGCTGTGTGTTGGGCTGAAACAGTCCTATTATCAAAGATTATTGGAGATTTGGGCCATTAGGTTTCCACCAGGCCAGATGGATTAGGGCAATCTGCTTTTATGACCAGTAAATTACATTAAAAAAAAAATAAAAACAATATACTTTTTGCTTGCCTTTCTGCTGAACACCAAAGAAGATTTTTTTGAAGAATGTTGGTAATAATTTTGGTGCCCACTGACCTACATTGCATGCACAACATATTAAAATAATTGTTGAATGAAATATCTCCTTTTGGTACAATGAAAAGCAGTTGTTATCAAGTCTGATTAATGTCAAACAATGTTGCTTAGGAAGTGAACTGTGTATTTGAACAAACAACAAAAGATATCTTGCACTGGCATTCAGAAGATTCACTTTGATTTTTCCACATTCATAGACAATCATTCCAAACTTCGGGGTCAGTATGAGTTTAAGAAATGAATACTTTGATTAGGTAAAGAGGAATAAAAAGAGATGAAACGGAATCAATAAAAATGTTTACTCTGTTACAAAACAAAAATCTGTTTCAAACAAATGCAAGTAACTCTATTCAGCATTGATAATTATAAGAAACATTTCATGAGCGCTCAGTAATGGCAGCTAAAATATATATCAATTAAAAATACATTAAGAAGCTATTTTAAAACATAACATTACTGATATTACTGCATTATGCATATTCTAAATTTATAGAATGTGTCGGCGGTTTATAAGGACATGCATTTTGTCCTCATAATTTAATATGATTAAAAATCCTGCATAATGGAGTCTTTTAATTTCCCACAGATTTCTATTCGTTGAGTTTAGTGGTAGGGTTAGATCAGCCATGTCCAAACTCTGGAGGGCTGGTGTCCTGCAAAGTTTAGTTCCAACCACTATCAGACACACCTGGGCTAGCTAATCAAGCTCTTACTAGGCTTTCTAGAAACATCTTTGCAGGTGTGTTGAGGCAAGTTGGAGCTAAAATCTGCAGGGCTCATGCCCTCCAGGGCCGAGTTTGGACACCCCTGGGTTAGAAGAAGGCGATATAATAAGCAGTTTTTATGGCATAAAATACATTACGCCAACCGGGAGTCCTCACAAACCATCATAAAAAAGTATGTGTGTATGTCTCTGTCTATGATTGCATTGGTTTATCATACATTGTGTCCCCCCACAATGATACTGTAGTAAAATCTGAAATGTTTGAAATTTTGAGGTCAGGCAACCAGTCCCCATGAGGTAAGAAATATTAAAAATACTCTATTTGAAAGTGTAAAAATGCAGTCAGTTTTTTTTAAAGGTAGGATGGAGGGTACTGTTGATTTCATGGATAGAAAACATTGTTTGGTTAGTATTAAGACAAAAGAAATCTATAAAAAAGTCCCTACAATTCAAATACAGTTACACTTTAAAATTACTGGGCTCCCCACAATTCCTTTATTTCATCAAACATAACAAATCGATTATGTTAACTTAATTGTTTTTACAAATTTAAGTGGATTGAACGTAAAACAATTAAGCTGTCCCAAAAAAAAAAACAAGAATTGTGTTGATTCTGCTTATTTTAATTAGTAGTTTAAACATTGTTTGGTATTAAAAAAAATCTCCACTTTTTAAACGCTAGTCACATTCTAAACCACAGACATTACTTTTTAATATTAAAATGAAGGAATTATCACATAGCGTAAAAATCTTAAGAATTATCTTTAAAAGTAAACAACAACATGCTCTCCAACACTCTATTAGACATATGAAATTTAAATTTAATCAGATACACAGTGTTTAGCTAAACCTATAAATCAAAATAAACCCTGCCACATGCCAACACACACACATGCACACAAACTGTACAGCTATTTTTATAAGGACAGATAAAATGATTTACTGCCCCTTCTGTCCCAAGAAACAATGGAGTTGTCTGATGTTCAAACAGTATTTTCTATCCCCCTACCCCGACCCCACCCGTAAATCAAACCCTCACAGTAAACAATCTGTATTTTTACATTTTCAAAAATCTCAATTCTCTGTGATATATGAGCTACTTTCTTTATGGGGATCAAAAGCAATGTCCCCACAAGGTCGAAATTTGTCCTCACAATGTAAGGAAAACAAGACACACACACACACAAACACACACACACTCCTCACTCTAGATTTATGTGAATTGTGGGGACTTTAAAATATTTCTTTTGTCTTTACACTAACCAAACAGTACGTTTCCATCCTTAAATATGGTGACTGGTGGCCTGACCTCAAAATATCAAACAGTTCAGGTTTTACTACAGTATCGTTGAGGGGACACACACTGTATGACACACAGACATTCAAACTTACTTTGTTTCTGGTTTTTGAGGACTTTCAATTGGTGTAATGTATTTTATCCAGTAAACAATGCTTATTATATAGCCTTCCTCTAACACACAGGTGTCAAACTCAGTTCCTGGAGGGTGATAGCTCTGCACAGTTTAGTTCCTACCCTAATTAAACACATCTGACCCAACCAATTGAGTCATTCAGGCTTGTTTGAGACCTACAGGTAAGTGTGTTGAAGCAGTGTTGGAACTAAACTGTGCAGGGCTGTGACTCTCATGGAACTGAGTTTGACACCCCTGCTCTAACACTACCCCTAACAAGACCCAGCTACAGTAAGTGTGATTTGTAACAGTTCTGAATTATGAGGATTATGGGGACACAACACATGTAATGTGTATTTATATAGCGCATTTATCGTGTATGGCCATACACCCAAAGCGCTTCACAATCATGAGAGGGGGGTGGTGGTTAGGGGTCTCTCCACACCACCACCAGTGTACAGCATCCACTTGGATGATACGATGGCAGCCACAGGACAACGTGCCAGTGCGCTCACCACATAATCGTAAGGGCCGATTGAGGGACTTTGGCCAGGACATCGGGTTACATGGGATTTTTATAGACCACAGTGTCAGGGCCTTGGTTTAACGTCTCATCCATAAGACTCACACAGACCACAGGCTTAGCGGCCCCTGCTGGCCTCTTTAACACCACTTTTAACCTTGTTTTCTCATGTGGTCTCCCATCCAGGTACTGACTAGGCTCAGCCCTGCTTAGCTTCAGTGTGTAATCAGTCTTGGGCTGCAGGGTGATATGTCTCTGGCTCATAAAACCACCAAAACCATGTCCTCATAACTAACCTCCATATTGTAATATTAATGCCATTAAACAAATTCCTCCTCGTAAACCACCAAAACCAGTACACACACAACCACACACTTACTTCTCCGTGTTCTGTGCTCTCCACACTCTCTCCCTCCTTTGCTTCTTTCGCTTTTTCCTTCTCTCGCTCTCTCTCTGGTTCTGTCAGGGACTCGGCCTCATCTTTCTCTGCCTCTTTTGCGCTCTTCTCCGTCTTGTCAGGTGGAGAGGGGGTGGCTATGGGAACAGTTGCAGCAATAAAGTCTCTGTTTGCTAAAATGTCTTTGTGTGTAAGGGTCTTGGGTGGGTTTGTACCTGGTTTGGAGGTGCAGGGTGTGTTGTTGCAGCTCAGTTCAGGTGTGGGAGTGTCTGTCTTGATGGTGGGCGAAGAGGCTCTTGAGGATTTCTTAGAGTCAACGGTGATCTCTGGCTTCAGCTCAGGCATGCTCCATTTCCCATTGATATGTTCAAACTCTTGCACCTGCACACAACATTATGGCCACCTGCCTCTTTACTACAGTTCACAATCAGAAAAAAACTGAAGTATAAAGTAGCTTACATTTTATATGCTTATCTTCATTGTTGTGAAACAATAATTGTAGGAATGGGAAAATCTCCATCTGACTAGTTGACTAAAAGTTGTAGTAATTATACCTGTATGTATTTTGCTTGATTTTTAGGGGCTGTTAAAATCAAATGTGACCCTGGACCACAAAACTTATGCTGCGTTCACACCAGACGTGGATGAAGCATCAGTTGCGAGAGATTTACATGTTAAGTCAATGCAAATCACTCGAGTTGGAAAATCTGTACTTCAGCAGACATTTGCGCCATGTTAACCAATCATGAGCTTGCTCTTGTAGAGGAGTGATTATGACGTAGTGCCAGTTGTTGGTGTCCTAGGGGGAAATCTCTTTTCGACACTGGACAACAGTTTATCAAACTGGGCTCGGCACAGCCAGAAGCACCGCTGAAAGCCTCCACCATCCAGGTATAGTTCCTGGAGGAGTTGATTAGCTCACAGAGCTGGGTGCACCTCTGAAAGGACCTAGTGGACTCAGACACGGCTCTGGACAAATCTACGTAGTTTTTCAGCCTTCCTAAAGCACTAAATAGCTGTGCTGTATGAGTCACCGGGCATACAGAAGCCCTGCCCATGACATGAATCTGCGTCTATTGTGAAGTAAATTTGATGCGCGAATTAAGCGAATTTGATAGCGAATGCAGTAAACCAAAAATGTTCACACATCTAACTGTGTGCGAATAGAGCTATTCATTCGCGTGTGCCACATCTGGTGTGAACACAGCAATAGGGGTCGTTCACGCAGAAGGTTCCAGTGTGCTACTTTTCTACTCTTTTTCAATATAAATATGTGCTTGACAGACGTGTTTAACCATTATGCTTGCATCTTTAGAAGAGCTTCCCATGTGAGTGTCACTTTTTTTAGAATTAGCGTCAAGTTGTAAAATCTTCAACTTTCTCATGCAGCACATCTCATCACTGTCGGGTCCAAAAGCAGTGGACCAATCAGATGAGCTCAGAGGCGAGGCAACCATTGCAAAGTTGGCATGACAAATGTTTTATTTACCTTCATATTATGTTGGAAGTGGCACTCATTGTGGCTTTCTCCAGATATCCTGAGTTATATGATGTGTCTTTAAGTGCTTATCATAACAGATTATTTTCCCATTTTTTAAATCGGTAAGTTATTGTCGTTGTTACATGACGTTCATAATATTCCGCATAGACCATTGCATTGTACTTTTTGAATGTTTTTTGTTTGTTTGTTTGTTTTTAGAAGCTAAGACGTGATCTGTGTGAATAAGTCCTTAAATTGCATGGGTATACTTCTGGACAATAACCAAAAAATTACATTTTATTTCAAAATTATTTAACTTTCTTTTATGCAAAAAATCATTGGAATATTAGATATAAATTGTGTTCAATGAAGATATTTAGTAAACTTTCTGCTGTATATACACACACACACAAATATATATATATATATATATATATATATATATATATATATATATATATATATATATATATATATATAAATATATATATATATATATATATATATATATATATATATATATATATATATATATATATATATATATATATATATATATATATATGCACATACATATATTTGAAATCTCTAAAAAATGACACTTATGTCTGGTTTTGTGGGCACAAATAACACATTCTTCAGTACAAAAGGTGAAGCACACAAGTAAAAGGAAATAAATTCTTGTGAAATCTTTTTTTTTTTTACAAAGTTTTAAAATTTTAACCCTTAAAACAGGACTTTTAAAATTTTAACCCTTAAAACAGGACACAACATTGATACATGACACAGTAGCCATTGGTCTGTCTGAATGTGTATGGCTGCAGCAGTAGTGCGTTAAACTCATTCAAGAGTTTTACCAACTGTCTAACAGAGGCATTACAGGGTAAATCATTAGGAATTTGATAAATCTTTAGATAAAAACTATGCGTTTTAAATGTATTTGCATATTGATTATCATTCCAAAGCAGCTTTGCAAAAGTTTCACATCTTTATATCACAATCAAAATCATTATAAATAGTTACCTGCAGTTATACAAAATATAGTGTACATTTTGAAAAAGGTAGTGTCTGTGTGTATAATACATTTTCAATTAAGTGATCTGATCCTTACAGTTTGTGTAATGCTTAAGGCTTTGAAGAAAATATAGCATTAAAGACTTTGAAGTCTTTAAGCCTTTTTATGCATTTAAAAGATGTCTGATTATCCACCAAGGCTGCTTTGGTTTGACTCTCTAAAACATGGCAGACCAACACTGACCTTCTTCTTGACCAGAGACATGACTCCTATACGTGTGAGGACCGGCTGCCTGCAGAGCCCCTCCCGTGGGACGCCATCAGCAAACGTCTCGGAACCATCAGCCACTGGCTCACAGAGATGCCTCATGAAGAGCGACACATATGCCCTGTCAGAGGAATAAACAAACATGACAGAATTAAAGTGAAGTTTCCTTTGCTGTAGATTATACATTATTGTATTACTTCATATTTTTTATTAAAAAAAAAAGCATTACTTGAACTCTTTCTCGCTCTTGCCGCGGAGGTCCCGCACGAGCCACTGAGAAGAGAAGGCGTCCTGAGCAGGCATCCCCCATCTCATGATGGCATTCAGGAAGGCTTTTCTCTGACGCGTATTAAAGCCCAATACCTGACAGACAAACAATGATCAAACCTTAATGAAAAATACTAAAATGCACTGAAATCAGCATCGAAACACAAATAGGTTGCATTAAAGTGAGTGCTTCTCTAGGTTAGTTAAAAGATTTATTTGTTTGCCTTTATTGTTATAGGAGAATATTTAGAGGATGGGAGAAGGGATCAGGAAAGGAGGATCGCTTTGTGAGCTGAGATTCAAACTTGGGACACCCAAGGAGCAGTTGAGCTACGTATTGGTAAACCACCTACGATGCTGTCAGCACCAAATCTCTAGGTCAGTTTAGTCCAGGCCAAAAGAAGAAAATGATACATTTAGTCCTGGTTTACTTAGCATTCACGTTGTCATTTTTAAAACTGAACCTAAAGAGCTAAACATACAAAACAAAGTCAAAATGCTTTTATGTTTGGCAACAGAATTTTGCAAATATTAAACTTCAAATGTATTTATTTGTAGCACGAAACAACTAAGTGATGTAGAAAGATAAAAATGGGGAAAAGAGGGCAAAGAAAAATAAAAGGAAAAAAGAATCAGTGTTGGGTAAGTTACTCAAAAAAGTAATAGATTACAAAAGTGATAAAACTACTGATTACAACCGGAAAATTGTCATTTGATTACATTACTAATTACTTAATTTAAAAAGTAACCAGATTACTAACTACTTTACTTTGAAGTTACTTTTAAAACAAAAATACAAAATAACCTGAGGCTCTTTCAGTAATTTTATATTCACAGAAAAACTTCATAATGGTTTTAACACAGCAGCTTTGCAAATTTAAAAGATTTAAAGAGATAATTAATCTTTGCTTGTTCCAAACATGTTTGTCCTTTTTTGTCCTCAAAAGAAGACATTTAGAAGAAAACTGGATACCTGTAGCCATTGGCATTCATAGTAGGAAAAACAAACAGCTCACTTTGTCTGCAGTTGTGGAGACAAAATGTAAATGCTCAAATGTTCAATCAGTGAAATCTGAAATATGTGAGTGTGCCCAATATGTTTGCGCAAGACCCGGCTTCATTGGAAATAACAAACTTGTACGCACAAAATACATGATATGTGAACAGCCTCATAAGCAGCTATGCTTCTCTTCAGTTTTTTCAGATGTTACCTTCTCCCAATCCTGCACAAAAATCCAGTTTGGCCGTTTTGTGCATCTGGTGATGGGGTAGGGGTGTCCCGATTTTTTTTAGCTTGAAGGTGTAGGGCTAAGGGGAAGGGCTAGATAGCCCTTGAAACAGATTTTTCAGGACCACACTCAAAACCAAGTGGTACAAACATTTCCCACAATACAGCAGCTACAACGCAACATGGCTGCACACGGAAGTAAGGAGATGCACAAATTAGTATTTTTGTCATTATTACAAATTTTTACAACAAACATATGTTTGAATATATTTATAGTGGCGTTCATATTCTACAGTCATGCTTTTGAATATGACCATGGTGTAAATGCGCAGTACAGTTACGATCTTACTGCCACATTATACCGTTATGATAACATGATATCACTGTCTTCAGTGATTTCCTGAAGATAGTTACCAAAAAATAACACTACTGTAATAACTACAGCAGTCAGCATCCTCAATCTCATCTTTTAAGAGTTCAAGCTTAGCTGATGATTGATTATAAAGATTGTTTGGCATGCTCTCCCGGGAGAGAGTCCTGTGCTCATAAAATCCTCGAGCTCAGGGCTCCCTCTCGTTTGCAAGGCGAGAGGAGTGTTTGAGCTCAAGCAGATCTCGAGAACTCCCCTGCTGTGGTAGCTAATGAACAGATAGTAATTGCTCTTAAGAGATAACTACTTACTAGGAGCATGTCTATGGTGCCGATTTAAATTAGTCAATTAACTTAAGTTGCATGTTTTTGGGCGGTGGGAAGAAACCAGGGAACCCTGGGGAAACCCACGTGAGCACGGGGAGAATGTGTAAACTCTGCATAGGACTTAGGGCATTTATAGTGGCTTAGGAATCATCTGATTGGTAAATTGGACAATGAATTAGACATTAATTAGACAATGCTGGACCAGACGCAAGCAATCATAAGCACATGATTCTTTTGAAATTTGTTTATGAATAAACTTCACATAGTAAGAGCTCGCGATGACATATGATGATGTGTGCAGGTGTTGTAGTGCTGTCCCATTTCTTAGGGGTAAAATTTGAAGCTCTTCCTCTTCACATTCTGTTTCAAGGGCCAAGGGGAAGGGGTAGGGGTAGAAAGCTGAATTGGGGTTGGGCTTAACTGACGTTGCAACTGAAAACGTGATAAAAAAAACTTTTCTAAAAACTATATTTGTAACGTAAGTAATGAAATTATAGTGATTTTATCTGTAATCAAACTACACAAATTTAAAATGTAATTCGTTACATGACTGCATTCCCCAAAAATTTAATTAGAATACAGTAATACATTATACGCACTACTATATTCTAATTAAATTTTTGGGGAAATTAATTGATTTATTGTAACGAATTACATTTTAAAGTGGTTACATCCAACTTTAAAAAAATAATCATAGTCCAAATAAACATATGCAAAAAAGCATTTAAAACATTGCTGTGTGCTCAATATATCTCATACTATTTTTATTTTCTTGAAAATTTCTGGTTTCAGCGTGTGTCAGATGATAAAAGAATGTTTATATTCTGGAAAAGCATTTGATGACATTTTTATGTAAATTATTTGAATCTAATCAGCTCCAATATGAAAAACAGACCTGATTTTACTGACATTATGAAATGTTACTGGGCAATTCTGAAAAGAGCAAAAATGCAGCCCTGTTATCTCCAGCTGTGTGTCAGTCAATTTAATTATGAGAGGCACGTATCCAGAGATGCTGTATATACTGGCCTCCAGATAAGCAAACACTGGGAAAATGCACTATTAATCACATTAAACTGTGACCAGTAAGCTGGTGTTGATTTTACACCAAGCACGCTGACATGTTTTTGCAACAGTGATTTACAATAGTAGTGCCAAAACAAACAAATAAACAGAAGTGAAGCCAAACAAAAACAAATCAGCGATACCTCAATGTTGCCGCCAACTCTGGCCAAAAGGGGTGGCAGTGGTTTGTCCTTCTCGTTTCGAAGTTGCCTGCGTGACTGTCTGCGACCTGGACGAGGGGAGAGGAGAGTCAGCCAAGAGATCAGTTCAACATGTCCATCTCACTGCGCCAGCATCAGGAAACAGGGTTACAGCACAGGAAGGATACATTATCCTGAACAGCTGCAATACATAAACTGTGAATGTGCCTCCAGAAGAAAAGCAAAACCTGACAAAGCCGCAAGGCGCCCCAATAACGAACCAAACGTACCAAAAGAGCACAAATTGACCAAATTATGTCCTAAATAAATCGTCAAAAGATGAGTAGGGTAGGAGAATCACTTCATCACAGTTTGGATGAGGTTTTTTCCCAGAGCCAGTACATTGCTGTGGGTGCTGCTGGTGCATGAACATTTGTTTAATAATTTTCCAGTTTTGGCATTGGAGGGTTATGAGTTTGGCATCAAGTAGACTAAGCTGGCTTTTGAGGTCAGTCTTAAAATGCTTTGTCAAGGTTTACTTGGTCTCTTTTAGTTGTAAAGGCTACTGGTGCTGATCTGGCTGATAAACTTGTGGTAGTTTGAATTGATTAAAGGCCCCGTAAAGTGCTTTGAAATGTGCATTTTTTTACTCTGTGTTTGATCTCAACTGAAAGTATCTGAAACAGATACTAGAGAGCATTTGATTGATCTAGATTTGATGCACACCACAAAACTTAAGTATGTGGTGACGTGAAAAAACTGTTGTTCCATTTAGACAGAAGTGTTAAACTGCAATCTTTGAATGTTTATATCAGTTTTATATTAGCCCCTTTTACACAGTGATAGTGGTAAATATCCGGAAAATTTCTGGAACAACTTTACCGGTAAATTTAAAAAAACGCTGTTTACACAGGCAAGGATGCTTTGTAATTTTTCCGGAAAAGACCGTTCACACATCCATTCCAAAATACCTGTAAATTCTGACATCATTACCCAGAAATGAGCTCTAAACGGCTGCGCTTGTATTTGTAAACATTTGAGTACATTACAAACTCTGTGGATGGATCAGTATTGTGAACAACTTAGATGAAAACATATAGAGGAACACTTTCACATGTGGAGATGTACATTGTATGTGTGTGGGCTGGCGCTCGCGACTGCTTCTAGCAACTGAAGGAAGTAGAGCCTAAAGGTAAACAAACAATAGCTTGTCATAAGCATTTATCGATAATTGTTTATACAGTTGGCATTAAAAAGGAACATAGAAACATTATCAGACTAACATCTAGCTGCTAAATGTGCCTGGAAAAATATTCAAAGGCTTTTTTGTGTCTGTGTCTGAACGTTCTGATTTTCTGGAGTACATGTTTCACGTCAGCGTGTCAGCGTGAACATGCTCTTTCCGGCAATCTTCCTTCTGGGTTCACACAGAGCAGCATTCTGGTAAATTACCGGTAATGTTACAACTTCTCTTTCTGGAAAATTGCCAGAACAAATTTACCGGTATTTTTCGAAAAGGGCCTTTCACACATACAGACCTTTCCGAAAATAATTTTCTGGAAAGGTCTGTATGTGTGAAAGAGGCAATTGTCTAAATGTGAATTTTGTCACTGTTTTGGAACACATTAGCCTATAGATATCCTTAAAACTGACAGACTGAAACTTACATCAATATTTTTTTATTTTAATTAAACAACCTTTAAAACAAACTCTGGTGTGGCTGAGCAGTTCATTAGAATAAGTATCTATGATAATTTAGTTTGAACCAAAAGAACCAAGCCAGGCTCATTCTGAAAACGTACAGCTATATACATTTCTGGAGAGCACTAAATATGTACCAGGAGTACATATTTACCAGAGTTGCAGTTTTTGTTTTCACAAATCCACCAGAGGCTGCTGTGTACACTATTTCAGATCTCATATTTCTCTCCTGAGGGTCATTCGCACCTGTTCTAGCGGTAATCAACTAGAGGCTACTGTTGAGTGATTGACTGACCCACCCTCCTCCTTCTCTAAACCCAAACAATAGTGTTTCATAAGCACCGACTGACCAGTGCCCACCCACTTCCCTAAACCCAACTGACAGTTTTAAAAAAGCAATCCAGAAAAAGAAAAGCCCTGACCTGATTTTAACCACGTTTTCAGATTTTACGACATTTCACCCTGCTATTTACTTATTTTATTTTTTGACTTCTGTTTTTGTCCTACCAATTTACTGGAACATGTCGTTGTGGTCAATTCCTCTGTGCGTCTCAAGTCTGCCATTGTACATGTCGAGCTACCGGACAAACTAGTAACCGCAGTAAAGCCGTCGATACGGATGTAATCGGTCAGCTGGTAAGCGAGAAAAGGAAAGGTGTCATGACGTCCCATAGCATAGATTTTAAAGACGAAATGCAGCCCTCTGGTACATCTGGTTACATAATTTGCAATCTCCAGTAACGTATATAGGGCTACATTTTCAGAATGAGCCTATGCTGTAACCAACAGCTGACAAAATTTGTTACTGGTTCCATTTTCAAGACTGAACCTAAAGACCTATATAAGATATAAGACAAACAGACAAAAATACTTCTATAGCACGTTTATATATATATATTTGAAGAACCAAAAGGGACACAAACAAACAAAATAATGTCTTAATTAAAGTCTAAAAGAATGGAGTATTGCAACATGACCGTTTGGATGAGGTTTGTCCCTGAGTTATTTGTTTTTATTTTGGTAAAATAGTTTTGCAGCTTGACAGCTTTGTGTTTGGCATCAAGTAGTCCAAGTTGGTTTTTGAGGTCAGTTTTGATCTTTTTTACCCAGGGTTTTCTTCACTTTTTTAGTTAGATGTTTTATTGTGAAGACGCTGGGTGTCAAATTAGTTGGTAAAGTTGGCACTGTTTGTTCATTCTGCATATGAATCTGCACCACTTTAGCCTGGACTTTTTAATGGTGGAGTACAGTAGTTCATATTACTAGAATTATTCTTCTGTGAGCGGAGCTTGCATGCGTAAATGTTTCAACCACAGAGCTAGGATTCGTCTCTAGATTTGGCTTGAGTTGTTTTTTCAATAAAGTCATGAGATATTTTAGCTTTTTTATCAACCACTTAAAAAGAGACCATAAATTAAATAAAAATATTGAATTAGTTGAAGCCTTTCATTTTATTATGTTAATTAGAATTATTATTATTATGAACAATTGGGGAATATGAAGGCAGAGTGTGTATGCTTGCTCCTCACCCTCAGGTCTCTCGTCAAAGTCTTCATCTTCCTCCTCCGAGCCAACAGAGTACTCTGATTGGTTATCTGAAATGTCAGCATGCCACTCTGTGAACAGAACAGACAAAAGAGCTCTGTCAGTAATGAACTCTCGTTGCAAACCACAGCCCAGTGGTCAGATCATTTCCCTGCACCAGAATCCTCAAAATGAAGCCCGACCTAAACCATATACATCAATTTGGTGACTCTCTCCAACAGTGGAAAGCAAGACAGATGTGATCCTTTCAGATTTGGCTCTTTTGATGCGAAATGTTCTGTATCTCTACTTATCTAACCATCAACACACATTCTGTCCAAATCCTGCTGTCAAACACAATGATTTAGCCATACAGGAAAACACAGGGCTGCTTAAACTAAAATGAAAACCCACAAAAGTCAATTAGTGGAGCATATATTTAAAAAAATCCCATTTGACAGTTCTCTATGTAATTTATTTAGCATAATAATGAGGACTGGGCCGATAAACAATATATACAGTGCATCCGGAAAATATTCATAGCGCTCCACTTTTTCCACATTTTTTTTATGTTACAGCCTTATTCCAAAATGGATTAAATTCATTTATTTCCTCAAAATTCTACACACGACACCCCATAATGACAATGTGAAAAATGACAAAAATTGTGGCAAATTTATAAAATAAACCCCCCTGAAAAATCACATGTGGATAAGTATTCACAGCCTTTGCTCAATACTTTGTTGATGCACTTCTGGTAGCAATTACAGCATCAAGTCTTTTTGAATATGATGCCACAAGCTTGGCACACCTGTCTTTGGGAGTTTTTGCCCATTCCACTTTGCAGTACCTCTCAAGCTTTATCAGGTTGGATGAGGAGAGAGAGAGTACAGCCATTTTCAGATCTCTCCAGGGATGTTTGCACATCCTAGACCTAAATGATACATTCTCTGTACATTGCTGCTTTCATCTTTCCCTCTATCCTGACTCTTCCAGTTCCTGCTGCTGAAAAACATCCCCACAAAATGATGCTGCCACCACCATGCTTCACTGTAGGGGTGGTGTTAGCCTGGTGATGAGTGGTGCCTGGTTTTCTCCAAACGTAACGCCTGGCATTCACTCCAAAGAGTTCAATTTTAGTCTCATCAGACCAGAGAATTTTGTTTCTTATGGTCTGAGAGTCCTTTAGATGACTTTTGGCAAATTCCAGGCGGGGAGTGGCTTCCGTCTGGCCAATCTACCATACAGGCCTGATTGGTGGCTTGTTGCACAGATGGTTGCCCTTTTATAAGGTTCTCCTTTCTCCACAGAAGAAAGCTCAGACAGAGTGACCATCAGAAACGTTTCTTCATGCTTGGTTTGTATATGACATGCCAGGTGCTTTGACTGAAACAGATGTATGCCTTTTCAAATCATGTCCAATCAACTGAATTTACCACAGATAAACTCCAATTAAGCTGCTGAAACATCTGAAAAACCTTTTTTCACATTGTCATTATGGGGTGTCGTGTGTAGAATTTTGAGGAAATAAATTAATTTAATCCATTTTAGAATAAGGCTGTAACATTAAAAAATGTGGAAAAAGTGAAGCACTTTATCCGCATGCACACTAAGGCTTTTTTGTATTGGCCCAGCAATAAAAAAATGACTTGCCCCATCAAAAAAAAAAAAAATAAATAAATAATAATATATATATATATATATATATATATATATATATATATATATATATATATATATATATATATATATATATTACTTAAAATATAGATTTTTTTATTATTTACTATTACTTATTATTTCAAAAGGTCGGCTTGTTTCGACAAAAATATTTTTTTTCAACATCACATAAATTAAAACTTTAATAAACTAAATGTATGCACAACAGACTGTTATAATATTAGTTATAAATAGAGTTTTGCTAAAAGTTTAATTGAGATGTATTGTCAGTGATTGGATGTGTGTTGGGTTGACTGAGTAGCTTTGCATAAACAAAGGAAAATTAAGACCCATTTAAAATGATTTAAGATCTACGGCTTAAGATTCAGTTTTTGGAATTTAAGACATTTTAAGACTTTTTAAGACCCCGCAGACACCCTGCTATAGATTTTGGGTCGGGAAGTTCTTAGAAGTTAGCATATTCTACATTATTATTTTTGATGTGTTATTTTAATGAAGTTTATGCAGTGTGTTGTTAATTGCAGTAAACACACCCTGCAAGTTCTGAGATTAAGCCTCAGCTTGGTACTAAAAAGTAATGCAAAAGTAAAGTAACCCATTACTTACCATAAAAAGTAACTAAGTAACGTAACTAGTTACTTATTTGGGAAGTAACTTAATATTGTAATGCACTACTTTGAAAAGAAACTTTCCCCAACACTGGTAGAGGGTGTGCCACAACATTACGACCATGCGAGTCAGCCTGCTTGGATACACAGGGAAAAGTATACAGTATGTACTTAGTTTATCTTAGTTATCACTGTAATTATGTAGCCGTAAGCACAGTCGCAAAACCATAAATTCCATATTGCTTCGTTCTAGCAAAAGCCTCCTTTTTCATTTCTGTTATTTGTCTTCTCTCCCGACCATTTTGTTTTGCTCTTTCTGACACATAAATGAAAAGTTGCCACACTTCGGCATCCCCTGGGTGTTGTGGATGTAGCCGTTTTTGAGTCAGCTGCATGCGGCTGGGCTAACCTGACCAAAAGAGCAGCGTGTGGGATATAGTCTTTCTCTCCCACTCAATCAAAAAGTAAAGTAGTAAACCACATGCCGAGACTGAAACTGCTACAAGATGTAATTTCAGAGATTTAAACGAGATAATATGCTGCATTTCTATGACACGGCTCTATTGTAATAAAAGGCAGGAGGATTGGAGTAATTAAAAACACGCTGGGGTCCAAATGTCTGAGACCACACTGAAAATCTGCGATCCGCAGTATCTGACAAACATGACAAATATTTCAGATTCGGACTCTTTCCAGGTCACAAATCAAATGATTGAATTTGAGGGAGATCATGTGACTGCTTTTGTACCGACAGTCAAATGTTTTTCCATTAAAGCACAAAGGATCCGGGCTGGAGAATGTAATCATCCAGGTTTTACACAGTTCATGGAGTATGAGCATGGCTGTGATCAAAGAACAGTATGCAAAATACCAAACACCACATATTCTTTTCAGAAAATAAGTTGCACCTGACAAACATGCATTGTTAAAAAGAAAACAAAACAGATAAGTCACACTTTAGGGCTAGGTGATGCCCTGGGTTTTATAGACTAATTGAAACCTTATGTTTTATTATTTTATTATGCTTGTGTTTTTGAACTAGACTAAATAAGATTTTTTTGGTCACACTTTACAATAAAGTTTCATTAGTTAATGTATTTACAAACATGAAATAGTTATGAACAATACTTCTACCGCATTTATGAATCATAGTTCAACGTTTACTTTATTCATTCATTTTCTTTTCGGCTTAGTCCCTACATTAATCAGGGATTGCCACAGTGGAATGAACCGCCATCTCATCCAGCATATGTTTTATGCAGCCCTTCCAGCTGCAACCCATCACTAGGAAACACCCATACACTCTCATTCACACACATACACTATGGACAATTCACCTATAGCGCATGTCTTTGGACTTGTGGGGGAAACCGGAGCTCACACGCTCACACGAGAACATGCAAACTCCACATAGAAATTCCAACTGACCTAGCCGAGGCTTGAACCAGCAACCTTCTTGCTGTGAGGCAACAGCGCAACCTACTTCGCCATCGCGCCGCCCACTAAAGCATTATTAACATCCAAATTCATGCTTTTTAACGTTAGTTAATGCACCCTTAGTTAACATGAACTAGCAATGAACAACTAACGTTAACTAACACGAACAAATAACTTAATAAATGCAGTGTTCATTGTTTGTTCATGTTAGTAAATGCATTAACTAATACAAGCTTATTGTAAAGTGTAACCATTTTGTTTATAGAGCACATTTAAATTCAACTTACGCTGACGAAATGCTTTACAAATCAATCCTAAATATAAAATAAATATTGAATATATAATCTATAATAAAGATTAAAAGAAAAAAAACACTTGAGATATATCAATCTGGGTGTAATTAATCTATATAATATATGAGTTTCGCTTTTGGAATTGAATTAGTGAAATAAATCAAGTTTTTGATGACATTCCCTGTCATTCCCTGTCCAGTTTATTGATATGCACCTGTTTGTTTGTGATCATGAAGTGATTTATGAAGATTTATGAAGAATTTATGTGATTCATGAAGAGCCATAATGTAGTGTTTTAGGTGGTTTCGTCATGCAGAATGTCTTTTGCATTTAATAAAAAGTTTTATGTTTGCATGATGGTGTTTTATTACTTTTTTTTTTTATAAAACTTTTACCTTTAAGAAAAGACCACTACTGGTGTTATCAGTGTTTTGGGAAAGTTACTTTTGAAAGTAATGCATTACAATATCGAGTTACTTCCCAAAAAAGTAACTAGTTGCGTTACTTAGTTTCTTTTTATATTAAGTAATGCATTACGTTACTTTTGGGTTACTTTTGCATGACTTTTTATTATCTGGCTGAGGCTTGATCTCTTTCAGAACTTTTTATTTTTATTTTGTACTCTATTTTTTAATAGAGGAGCTAACTGCAATTAACAACGCACTGCATAATGTACAGCTACATTTACCTTTAAGAAAACACATACATTACACATTTTTTCATTGACTGTGTGACTCATTGATTCACTACTTTAAATTAAATTCAGCAAATTTTTTTAAAAGCTAATTATTTAAACTAAAAAGTAATTCGCATAAAATTTTCAAAAAAGCAACTCAAATATTATTACTTATATTATTAAATATATTATATTTTAAAAGTAATGTGTTACTTTACTCATTATTTAGAAAGGTAACATCATTACGGAACTTCACATTACTTGTAATGCATTACCCACAACACTGCGTGTTACACTGTAAAAAAAATGCTGGGTTCCACACAATCAATCTGTGTTGGGAAAAAGGAAGGAATTAAGTTAACTTATTAATTTTCTCAAATTTAAGTTGATTGAACATAAAACAATTAATTTGTCCCCCGAAAAAAACCTTTTTAATAAAACATTTACCTTTGATAAAAGACCTCTACTGATGTTATCAGTGTTTTGAAAAAGTTACTTTTGTAAGTAATGCATTACAATATTAAGTTATTTCCCCAAAAAAGTAACTAGTAGCGTTACTTAGTTACTTTTTATATTAAGTGATGTTACGTTACTTTTGAGTTACTTTTTTTATCTAGCTGAGGCTTGATCTCTTTCAGAACTTGTTCTTTTAATTTTTTACTTTAATATAGGAATAAATTATTTTTTATATTATTTTTATTATTAAAAATGTATTATTTTTTACTGTAATATAGGAGCTAACTGCAATTAACAACGCACTGTATAATGTACAACTACATTTATCTTTAAAAAAACACATAAATAAACAATAAAATATACACCCCATTCCTAAACAATAATATTTTAGGGTGTTGTCTGAGAACTTCACACATTCTCTCATTGACTGTGTGATTAATTGATTTACTACCTTAATTTGAATTCAACAATTTATTTTTAAAAGCTAATTATTTAAACTTAAAATTAACTCGCATTACATTTTCAGAAAAGCAACTCAAATATTATCACTTATATTTTAAAAGTAATGTGTTACTTTACTCATTACTAGACCCACACGGCATTTGAGCACACAGAATTCCGCAGATTTTTAGCCCATCATTAATTCTGTTTATTTACTTAAGTAAATGTTTGTAAATCTATATTTATTCAGTTTTTAAATTAATTATAGTAATAATACTAACTATTATAAAAATGTTCATCTGATTTATGTACAATGCAGTTTGTAAAGTCATTTTTTTTGTCATTTAGTAGATATATTAAATGAGAGACTTGCTTTATCAAATAATGTGAATCTAATTGGATTTGCATTTTTAACATTTAAAACAAGTTTAAAAGACATTATTTTTTTATTTCACATATAAAGGTTTTAGGTATGATACTCCCAAAATAATTCCACAGAAATCCACAGATTTTTACCAAAATTCTCAGCAGAAATAGCAAAAAACGTCCGCAGATTTCGTTTTTCCCCTAAAGGTAATATTATTATGTAACTTGCGTTACTTGTAATGCATTACCCACAACGTTACACTGTAACAAACAATTCTGGGTTCCACACAATCAATCTGTGTTGGGAAACAGAAAGGAATTAAGTTAACTTATTAGTTTTCTCAAATTTAAGTTGATTGAACAAAAAACAATTATGTTGTCCCCCGAAAAACTGAAGAATTGTGTTGTTTCGGCTCATTTTAAATAAGTAGTTTCAATAAACAGCAAATGTAATTTTTTCAGTGTACACTGTAAAAAAATGTTGGGTTCCACATTTTGTCCTAACACAAAACGATAAAGTTAACCCAATTGTTTTTAAAAATGTAAGCGGATTGAACATAATTTAATTCAATTCAATTCAGCTTTATTTGTACAGTGCTTTTACAATGTAGATTGTGTCAAACCAGCGTCACATAAATGGTCATAGTAACTGAATCATGGTAGTTCAGTTTTTAGTGTTTAAGTTCAGTTCAGTTTAGCTCAGTTCAGTGTGGTTAAAAACAAATAAGTTGTCCCAAAAAATCCCTAAGGATTGTGTTGTGTCAGCTCATTTTAAATAAGTACTTTGAACAAGTAGCAAAAGTGACTTCTGAGTGCACGCTGCGGTGTGTCTCATGATTTTATCAACCCAAAACCGTGTTTTTAGGTCTAGGAGTATGTTTAATGTTACAGCTCTGAGTGGTAAAATCAGGTGTGGTGTGACACAGTGAGGCCATTTTATGTTCGTCTGTACCTTGGTCCTCTTGAGCTGCATCATTGTAGTTGACCTGTTTGCGAACTCTCTTTCCTTTGCCGAGATTGCGGGCCAGATCCTCCTGCTGCTGCTCGTAGTGATGCCTCAGGAGTTTCTCCCAATAATCAGGATCCACATTCTCTTCCTGCTTAATGATTTCTCTCTCAATTTCCTCTATCTAGACACACAAACACAAATGAGGCCTCTTTAATATCTACCATTTATTTTCCACCGATATCAATAAAATTAAATGAGGAAATTGGACCACAAGACTTCTGCTTTTCAGATGTCTCCATTCAATGCTGCAAATTAAACATAAGTGGAAAGCTAGAAAATCGCATCCAGCATAGGTGAAAAAAACTGTCCTTTCCATCCCATTTGTTTCACAGAACAATCACGCCACTTCTCAGGGAAACTGGCAAAAGTATCAATACAAAAATTTAAGCTGCTTCAACTGAGGACACCTATTTTGCTACAAAATAAATGACTTGCGCCTCAGAGCACAAAGGCCAAACACAATAACAAACAGTCATGTTATCTTGCATTCGGAAGTGGATGATGTTTGGGAAAGCAATTGTGTGAGACAGTTCTGGGACATAATTATGGTGATACACTTTGACTGTTTTGTTTCAGAGCGAATAAAACAGCATTTGAAACTGGTTAGTCCAGTAATCAAATCATAACGCCCGATCTTTTAAATGGTAGTGTATATTTATTTTATGCTTATCTATTTTTGTATCTATCTTTAAGAAAAATCTGATGAAAAAGATGACATTTGTCAAAAAATATATTTATTTTTTATTTTAGATGCACACTGGGATGGTTTTCGCTGGCACCACCAACATCGGAGGCACCAAGGATAAACGGCAGGAGTAAAAACGTAATTTCTTTAAAAGTACCTCAGGGTTGTTTTTTTATTTGATGCGCCATGTTAAAAAAACCTTTGTTCATGTGGTCTGAGCTATTGAAGTTATGCTAAAACATGACTTGGTGGCACTCAAGCACAAAACGGTCTAGCCAAATAGGATTCGATAGTGAGTTCATTTCATTTCGTATCTTTCATGCTTGTAACCGTTTCCCGCAAACCTTTGATCAGGTGTTTGTGTGTACTGTGCTTTAGCAGAGGAGGTTAAAAACAAGTGGAAAAGCGTAATACACATGGAAAAAATTGTACAAAGAAAAAAGTTTCACAGCGCCACCTTGTGTACCAGGGTATTTCTGTTTTTCATTAAGTGCCATCTCATATTAGGGGGAGAGTTTGCACGTTGTAAGGCAGCACGGTGGTGCAGTGGGTAGTGCTGTCGCCTCACAGCAAGAGGGTTGTGGTTCGAGCCTCAGCTGGGTCAGTTGGCGTTTCTGTTGGTGTTTTCTTTGCATGTTCTATCTGCGTTCGCGTGGGTTTCCTCCAGGTGCTCTGGTTTCCCCCACAAGTCCAAAGATATGAGGTACAGGTGAATTAGGTAGGCTAAATTATTCGTATGAGTGTGAATGAATGTGTATTGATGTTTCCCATAGATGGGTTGCAGATGGAATGGCATCCACTGTGTGAAATATGTACTGGATAAGTTGGCGGTTCATTCTGCTGTGGCGACCCCAGATCAATAAAGGGACTAAGCCGACAAGAAAATAAATGAATGAGTTTGCACGTTTACTCGGCTCAACCCCAGTGAACATGTGTGAACAGGTGTGAATTAGGGTTGCACGGTTTACCCGTAATGTGGTAGTATTGCAATACTACGGCTCTAAAATACTGGCGGTGCCACTGTAGTTTGTAAACGGTAATGTTGTTATTAACTGTCTATCTACAATAGATAGTTTTGGATGTGGAAAAGTCACTAAAACGCTTACAAGTTTGTGTTCAATGAATGAATGAAGCTTGACAATTCTGTAGTTACAGAAGACTGATGGAAAATGAAACGATGCTATTTTCTAGGCCGATATAGCTAGGAACTACACTCTCATTCTGGCGTAATAATCAGTGAACTTTGCTGTGTATCACGATTGCAGCAGGCAATATTGGCTGAATCGATTAAAAAAATGGTTGAATTTTGTTTTAAGTTTGATTCCCGGCTCGAGGTGCTTTTCCAATTCTTTCCCTCCCTCTATGCTCCCCATACTTTCCTGTCTATAATCTTCACTGTCATTTCCTAGGCCCATTTAAGTTGGAAAATACCCTAAAAATATAATTATAACTCAAGGAGAGTTGTAAAATAAGCCTATTTAAAAAAAACATGGAGTGTTATATTAAATCAAAGCCTGCTTTATAGCTCATTTTAATACTTAAAAGCATCTCCCACCTTGTCATCCTCTTTGACAGTGTACTGGGCCACCTTGAAGGAGCTCAGATACTCGTTCATGTTCTGCATGTCAGAGTCGTCGGTGGCATCCTGACTGCGGTCCAGCAGACGCTCGATGGCTGCATTATCGTAGTGTATTACACTCATATCATCATCTTTATTGTCCCCTGCTGAAAACAAAAAAGAAACACACTGGTGAACCTTCAGTATAGCAAACTCAGTCCATTCAATCTTGAACTTGAACATTGATTAATTTATCATCAATCCCACCCTCAATCTCATCTTTGAAAAGCTCCTCTGTGCCAAACTTGAGGATGTCGTCCAGCTCTTGTTTGGACATGGATCCTGCTTTTGAGCCCAATCCGGGCCGCACCACCAGGTGTGTGAGCATCATCTTTCTTTTGGCCACCTGCGTGATTCGCTCCTCAACTGAAGCTCGAGTCACAAAGCGGTATATCATCACCTTATTGGCCTGACCGATGCGGTGAGCTCGACTGAAGGCCTGAGAGAAAGAGATCAAATTCAAAATCATGTAAACTTTCAAGAGTTCCCTTCATATACTCTACTGCAGGGGTGCTCAATCCTGTTCCTGGAGATCTACCTTCCTCTTGATTTCAGTTACTACCCATATCAAACACACCTAAACCAATTAATTAGGACCTGAACACCACTTGATAATTACAGGCAGGTGTGTTTGATATGGGTAGCAACTGAAATCTGCAGGAAGGTAGATCTCCAGGAACAGGAATGAGCACCCCTGCTCTACTGTGTTTTATAAGTCTGTTTTCAAAGTGTCCACTAGGTGGCAAACACAACAAAGAAAACAAAAGAAACAAAACAGTGTTCTTTTTGTTGGTAGTTATGAACAAAATAACTACACATTTTTTTGTCTGTTGCAATACTCATGGTGTCAGACAATCTGATTTTCACTGCTAAATTCACTTGATACTGCTTTATCTTAACCCATTTAATCCCAATTTTTGTATTGTAATTTGAAAATATACATTTAGTTCCTTAGACCTCCTCAACACAAAAAGCCTACTGTGATATTCTTTTGGTTAAATTAGGTTTTTATATACCTTTATAGTAGGGCTAAACAATATATCATTTGAGCATCGATATCGCAATGTGCTATAGTCACATTGCAGATTTAAGATAATTTATTAAAGATGAAAAGATAAAGATTTTATAAAATATATATTTTGTGTGTGGGTGTGGGTGTGTGTGTGTGTGTGTCTGTGTGTGTGTGTGTGTGTGTGTGTGTGTGTGTGTGTGTATATATATATATATATATATATATATATATATATATATATATATATATATATATATATATATGTTATATGTTTTTTTAATACAAAGATGACCATGCTATTTTACATTTGATTGTTCTATTTTTTGGAGTTGAATACTGTTGAACTCTTCAGAAAATATAAAACAATGTTTTTATTTAGCTTGTTACTAATTATAATTTATGCAGATTCACTGCATAGAAAAAGACTTGATATTCTCAGTTTATCTAAATGAATGAAATCTTTCCAAATAGAGCTATCAAATCCTCTGGCGAAATTTTATTCAAATTATAACTGGTCACTTTATTAGGTACACCTGTCCAACTGTTTGTTAATGCAAATTTCTAATCAGCCAATCACATAGCAGCAACTCAATTGGGTAAAAAGGTGAGTTAGGTGACTTTAAACGTGGCATAGTTGTTGGTGCCAGACGGGCTGGTCTGAGTATTTCAGAAATAGCTGATCTACTGGGATTTTCACACAAAACCATCTCTAGGGTTTACAGAGAATGTTTCGAAAAAGAGAAAATATCCTGTAAGTGGCAGTTCTGTGGGCGCAAATGCCTTGTTGATGCCAGAGGTCATAGGAGAATGACCAGACTGGTCCGAGCTGATAAAAAGGCAACAATAATTCAAATAACCACTCGTTACAATTGAGGCATGCAGAAGAGCATCTCTGAACACACAACACGTCCAACCTTGAGGCGGATGGGCTACAACAACAGAAGACCACACCGAGTGCCACTACTGTCAGCTAAGAACAAGAAACTGAGGCTACAATTCGCACAGGCTCACTAAAAATTTAACAATAGAAGATTGGAAAAACGTTGCCTCCAAAATCATGCAGCCTTACTATATAGGTATATTTTATATACAGGTATAGGAAAAGCATAATCAGAATTTCATTGGTGTATGTGTGTGAACTTGTATGAGTTAAATGCAGAATAGACATTTCAATCACATCATGTCACTTCCACTTTCAACTGATTTTAATTATTCATTCATTCATTCATTTTCTTGTTGGCTTAGTCCCTTTATTAATCCGTGGAATGAACCGCCAACTTATCCAGCAAGTTTTTTAAGTAGCGGATGCCACAACCCATCTCTGGGAAACATCCACACACACATTCACACACACACACTTATACACTACGGACAATTTAGCCTACCCGATTCACCTGTACTGCATGTCTTTGGACTGTGGGGAAAACCGGAGCACCCGGAGGAAACCCATGCGAACGCAGGGAGAGCATGCAAACTCCACAAAGAAAACGCCAAATGAGCCGAGGCTCGAACTAGCGACCCAGCGACCTTCTTGCTGTGAGACAACAGCACCACTTCTTTGCCCTGATTTCAATTATTAACCATATTAATACTACCAGTTACAATTGTGACTTAACAAATTTCCACCTCTTAGTTATCTTGATGTACAAGCAGGAAGTATGTAAACCGATCTGGTCATGTGACATTGAATGCCTTGTCTCCACTGAGTTGTACAGTATGGTATGATATAGGTCACCTTTATCGGGCTTATGTCTCCACAGCCAAAGAAAAAAAACAAATATGAACACACATACAGAGACTTACAGTCCTTAAAATGTTTCCAATTAAAAATAATAAAAACCCTAAAACTTACATTTAGGCCCTATTTGGGTTCAAAAACGATATGAAACACACATGCAGTCAGTACAAACCTCGCATCTTTATTCTTAACCAGCACAATGTAACGTTAACATCTTGTTAAAAATAAGTAATTTCGTCATTTTGTGCTCATAATAGTCCAAAAGGCCAGGATAATAATTAAACATTAAGCAGTTTGTTAAACTTTTAGATTGCTAAAAAGAATCATTTGCTCCTTTTTTCAGGCTTCTCGTTTGTTTTTTGATCAGATGTCAGAAGCACTTCAATAATCACGTTATTATCATCGGCTCAAGAAGTTCATTATTTCAAATATAGACGCGCAGCAAGCGATCACGAGCTCTCTGGAGAGACGCTCGTGCTTTAAGCGGCCTCTTAAATAACAACAGGACACATGGCAGACTCTGCTCTTCTTCTTAGTTTTGTCGCTGTTCATCAAAACGACGACAAGGTTTGTATCGGGTCAACCATGGCTCGCTATTATATGTATATATTATTACGGTGTAATGTCTTGGCTGTGTATTTACAAATGGCGCTTCATTTGTTTTTATTCTTCTGGCTTGTGCAGGTGCTAGTGACGTTTCTCTTTAAACCAATAGCATTTGGCTATGCATCTATCTCTGCCTTTTGGTAGCCTTTTGTTGTGCTAGGTACCCTTTGGAAAGGGTACACAAAGAATGGTATGGTACCGTTTGCTTTTTGGTACCGTTTGACAGTGGAAACAGTCATAAAAGCGTACCGAGCTATACTGTACCACTCAGTGTAAACAGGCCTAAAAAGTAGCATGGTACAGTTCGCTTTTTGGTAACTTTTGACAGTTGAAACAGGAATAAAAGCGTACCGACCCTTACCGTACCACTCAGTGGAAACAGACCATTAATCAAAACTATTATTTTCATTTAAAGGTTAAATTTCTTGGCTAAAGACAACAACAACAATACTTTTAGAGCTTTCAAGAGGAAATAAAGGCACGATCACAATAGTGATCATTGGGAGTAAATGGTCATCTTTAATAGTTTATGCGTGACAAAATAAACAGCACAAACAAATAATGGCTATTCAAATACTGTGTTTTGTCCTCTGGCACTCTTCATCAGAAAACCCAGCATTACCTGTATGTCATTATGAGGATTCCAGTCCGAGTCAAAGATGATGACTGTGTCCGCAGTGGCCAAGTTGATGCCCAGACCACCCGCTCGCGTAGAGAGGAGAAAACAAAACTGAACCGCACCAGGAGCTGGAAGACAGACAGAGAAATTCATCTAACAGTGATTAACTGTGTTGTTAATATGGTTTAGCATAGATTGTAAATATCATTGTGTAAATACGTCTGTGTGGCTATCAATGAGTAGGTTGAAGTTGTATGTGACTGATGAATAGACATGCAAGAATGCAGAATGTATCCCAAACTTGTCAAAATGAGAAAGAACTGGGTCTTAAAAGACGTGAGTTTGCTGTCGTTTTGGATTTTAAAAATTCCGCACAGTGATATGAAGTTACTCACAGTGCGATATAAGATTCGATTCCACATCTCGGCCACCCAAAAAGTCATCATAACAAATAACACAAATGATTAAAATGTCAATAAAGCACAATCATCGACCTCGACGCTGCAAAATATCCAAATAAATTCTCCCACCAGACATAATGCAAAAGCTACAATTATAGAACCAAATGTTTATGTGTCTTTCCATTCTTTGTAACAATCAAACTCAACAACGGATCCAGATTTTGTAAACCCAACCGTGTCTGTTCTCGGGTTATTTTGTCCTTGTAAATTGCAGGTTTTGCTTACCCGACAATAAAATAAATCAACTGCCATTTTAAGATAAGGCTTTCAGCATTTGGCACAAGCTTTTCTCAACATCTGAAAAACAACTGACTCAACAGCTCGCGGAGTGGATCGAGTCTTACAAACAAAAGAAAAAAACTCACAAAACACACATTCATCATCAACCATTTGGACTGGGAAGAGAGGAGAGGAAGAGTGAGGGGAGAAAAGATGACTTTGCAGTGACATTTGAATTGCTATTGAAACCAATCCTCTGGCTCAGACGTTAAACATCTTGCTTCAAATGAGACCATTTGCATACCATAAAGTATAAATGAACATCTATCGAGAGAGTGACTTTTAAAGGACAAACTTAAGGACTGTATGTTTTAATTTCTAGCATCCTTATTACTGTATTCACATAACTCATACTGTTACTCATACTCTGACACTTTACAGCCCAGTGAACACAAATCACATTATTCAGACAAGATTTTGGTGTTACTGCATCTTTCTAGAAGCGCTAGGAGCTGATTTAGTCAAAATGCTTTCATAATTTATTTCATGCAATATTTTGTGTGCTGAATTCAGGGCTTTTGAGTTCACAGTATTACTACATTTCATGCAGTCAAGCCACTCACAGACTCAGAGGAAAAGAGAATAAATGTTTATTATGCTAATAAATGTTAAATGCTTAAATGTTTTATTAAAAGCTTTCATTTTTACGTAGATCTTTTCAGCATATACAGTAAACAAAAGGTGTTAAAAATAGGTCACAGCTTGATGACATTTGAATTTACATGTTAGACAGACAAAGCCATATTAAAGTACAAATTATACTGTTATATTACTTACATTATATCTTATAAAAATATACAAAAACATATGAAACCATACAAATACAACATTTATGCTGTAGGACATCTTGAATTACTGAGTTAATTACATGTTACACACAATACTACAGTTTTGTCAATTAAAATAGCTCCTGATAAAGCATTTGCGTACTTCAGAACAAACATCTGTATTGTCCTTTTTGTTCTATGAATCATAATGAACCAATTGAATGAATTCAAAGATTCACTTATTAGACAGGGACTTGCTGACACCTACTGGTGGTTATTGTGCCACATTATTTTTCAATAGTGGGCCTAAAGAGATAGTTCAACCGTAAATGAATATTTTGTTCAAATATACTTGCAATTTTGGCAGCAGGGTGGCGCAGTGGGTAGCAAAATCGCCTCAAAGCAAGAGGGTCACTAGTTTGAGCCTTGGCTGGGTCAGTTGGCATTTCTGTGTGGAGTTTGCATGTTCCCGGGTTTCTTCCGGGTGCTCCAGTTTCCCCACAAGTCCAAAGACATGTGGTATAGGTGAATTGGGTAAGCTAAATTTTCCTCAGTGAATGTAGAAAGGGTATGGATGTTTCCCAGTGATGGGTTGCAGCTGGAAGGGCATCTGCTGCATAAAATTGGATGAGTTGGCGGTTCATACTACTGTAGCAACCCCTGATTAATAAAAGGACTAAGCCAAAACGAAAATGAAAACCGGGGAAAACTGGAGCACCCGGAGGAAACCCACATGAACACAGGGAGAACATGCAAACTCCACACAGAAATGCAACTCACTCAGCTGGAACTCGAACCAGCAACCTGCAATAAAAGTATCTTACCATTGAATCTGTCGATGGCTTCCTGACGGAGAGCTCCAGTGATGCCTCCATCTATCCGCTCATATTTATAACCCTCAGAATCCAGGAAGTCCTCCAGCAAATCCAGCATCTTGGTCATCTGACGAGGAAACAAAGTGTAAAAGTATAACTACATGATACAAATCAAACTTTCAGACCAAGTCGTTCAACGAATCAAATAAGTCTATCTGAGGAGCACCTAGCAAGCCATTTGCTCCACATTAGCCTGCAATGATCAGAAATATATGTTTATTTAAACAGAATGCTAATGAGAAACAAAACATGGTAAACACAAGTTATGGGGATTGTTCATCTAAAAATTAAGATTCCCTTATCACATTATGAATTTCATTCTTCTGTTAAACACAATATTTCCTGAACACTGTTGGAAAAAAACTTTGTTTTTTCCAACTCTTTTCCACTCAACATTCTTCAAAATATCTTCCTTTGTGTAAATGATGGCAGAGGTTTTAGTTTTGGGTGGACTATCCCTTTATAAACAAATGCTTAGTCTAATAATCAATACTTTACATTGTGCACCACCTGGGGGAACCAAACATACTGCCGTTTGAGAGCCTAATAGCAAATAAAGCATCTTCAGTATCGTGTACAGAGCAGGCTGTGTGAATGTGTATTTACCCATGTGCTCATACCTGAGAGAACACTAACACCCGGTGGCCTTGTTCTTTCAGTTTTCGGAGCATTTTCTGCAGCAGCATGAGTTTCCCAGAGGCCTTGGTAAGCCCAACACCTTCATACGCTCCACTCGGTGTCTTGGGAGCTTCCTAAAGCACACAAACACAGCATAACAGCCTAGGATACATATGTACACACGGACACAAAAAACAAAATGCAGCTATTATTCATTTTCTTTACAAACCTTTGGACAGCATTTGAGCCAGGTTTTCCAACAGCAGGTGGCAGTATTTCACACTACATCAGTTACTTTAGCACCAATCTAGCTCAAAGTGAAATGATTTATAGTAGGTGTCATGAATTTAATGTGTGCTCTTACGGCAGCAGCGACGGGGAAGAGGTAGGGGTGGTTGCAGCACTTTTTTAGGTCCATCATAATGTTGAGCAGAGACACCTGGTTCCCTCCTCCCTTGGAATTCAGCGCCTCGAAGTTACGCGTCAGAATGAACTTGTAGTATTTTCTGTTTACACAAAGAGTATGTATGATGTTTGTATTGTTATTATTTTTGTCTGAAGTCAACACATTTTGTTAAGGATATTGAGGTTGTGGGTCTCACTTCTGCATGGGGCTGAGCTCCACTCGGACGATCAGCTCCGTTTTTGCTGGCATGTTTTTAAACACATCAGCTTTGAGTCTCCGCAGCATGTGAGGGCCGAGCAGGTCATGCAGTTTCTTGATCTGGTCCTCTTTAGAGATGTCCGCAAACTCCTCTAGAAAACCCTCCAGATTGCTGAGGGATTGCAGAAACAAAGTGATTTATTAGTGAAATTATTACAACATGTCTGTTGATGTGACGCCTACATAACTTCAGTCACACTAAAATTGGCATATCATAGATTTAGATAACATAATACGTTTTACTGTGCAAATTGGGTCATTTTGAGTAAATAAGCACGCTTTTGTGTAGGGTCCTACTTGAAGCGGTTGGGTGTCAGGAAGTTAAGCAGGTGGAAAAGCTCTTCCAGGTTGTTCTGGAGTGGAGTTCCTGTTAGCAGCAGCTTATGGTCTATCTTGTAGTCGTTCAGTCTCCTGAAGAACTAACACACCACAACAACAGACATCAGTTAATGAAACACACAAAATCTTTATTTCAGTCAGCTAAAATTATACATGGTTCTTTACAAAAACTGTATGTATAGCAAGGTTAGCATAACTTGCCAATAATAAAACATCATGCATCTTTTTGCAAAAGGTGTATAATAGTAGATTTATTGAGCAATTTGTTTTTGTAAGGCAATCTCTATAGTCTTTTGCTGTTTGTTTAAACTACTTATTTAAAATTGAAATAACACAATTTTTATGTTTTTCTTTTTGGGAAACAACATAATTGTTTGATGGTTAATCCATTTAAATTTGTAAAAAAGATTAGGTTAAAATCAATTTGTGTTGGGATAACATGAAGGGATTGTGTGGAACCCAGCATTTTTTACAGTGTATGCATAGATTTTGATTATCCTTAGTTAACATACAGCATAACAATTGAAACATTTGGGGTTGGAAAGAGTTTTAATACTGAAAGTAATTACAACAATTTTGTAGAAAGGACTCTATAAAGTAATAAAGAGTCACTTGAAAGAAAAATGACAGAAATTTTTCACTTATTCATTTAATTTTCATCAAAGAATCCTAACAAAATATATTACAGTTTTCACAAAAAAATATTCAGCAGCACAACTCTAGCAAACATTAATAACATTACGGAAAGTTTGTTCAACACCAAGTCTGCATATTTGAATAGACTTAAAGATCATGTGTTATGTTTAATTTACTTAAATTTGTAAAAACTATTGGGTTAACTTAATCAATTTGTGTTTGGACAACATAAAGGAACTGTGTGGAACCCAGTTGGTCCTTTTTACAGTGTATGCTGAGATTATTCCCAGTATACTGAAGTCAATCATCTGATTGTGAAACATCTCCATCAAATTTGTCCTAAAACTATTCAACAACACCTATTCCTGTTTTAGGACCATACTAAAAAACCTTATTTGATCCACATCAAATGTTGAATACTGTACAACATTTGGGTTTAGAAAGATATTTAGTACTGAAAGTAATTACTACAAATTTTCTGAAAGGACTCTTTAAATTGATTAAAAGTCACCTGAAAGAAAAATTAAAAATACATTTTTCATTAATTTATGAAATTTTCATCAAAAAATCCTGACAAAATGTGTAACTGTTTCCGCAAAACAATATTAAGTAGCACAACTCTAGCAAACATTGATAGCATTGATAACAGAAATGTTTGTTCAACACCAAATATGCATAGTCTGGAGTCTGGAGTAAATGGCTGTTAAATTGCCACCTTTACATTTAAACGCATTACAATATAAAGCAGCTATATTAAATTCTAATATTTGACATTATTACTTTTTTTATTTGTGTATTTTCAATCAAACTGAATACACACGGGACAGAAAGCAAGAAAAAAGCACAAAATCAGTGTACCTTAGACTGGTTGTTTTTGAGGCGGTGAGCTTCATCCACTACAAGACAAGCCCAGTCAATGGACTTAAGAACGTTCTGGTCTATGGTCACAAGCTCGTATGACGTCAGTAAAACATGGAACTTAATAGGTGCTTCTCTCTAGAAAATAAAACAGAACGGTTACTATGTTTAATTTTACAAAACTAAATAACACAATTCAAAACTTCTCCATGTGGTATTGTTTATTGTTGCTTTATTGAATTTTCCTCCTCATTCTGTCAATTTTTTTAATTTCATCTTTCTAATCAGCAGTAATATATCCACTCCTCCTCACCCGTAATTTGAAGGCTTTCTTTCCTCCCTTTACAGCCGTGTCATCAAAAGTGAACTCGTTTTCGCGGATGATGGCCCGGCTGTCCTTGTCTCCGGTGTAAGTGACAACATAGAAGTCAGGAGCCCACATCTCAAACTCTCTCTCCCAGTTAATGATTGTGGACAGCGGTGCGCTCACCAGGAACGGCCCTTTAGTGTGACCCTGGACAGAGAAATGGACAGAGAGATACAGAAAGAATGACAAAGGAACACAGGATGCAAGAGAGGAACTTCACTTGTCATTTAAAATGCCCCAATTATGCTTTTCATGTGTGTAATAACACTCGATTTTATAATAACATGCTAAAGGCAGTTAAATCTGAAATGTCTAAATTAGTTTTAGCTTTAATTTCTGCACAAATCTGTATAGGTTGCCTTGCCAAACCAAAGCTCATTAGAAATATGTGCTAAGGACTACATTTTTGAGAACTGACAAACATGTACCCAGGGCTATGTCTTCTTGCAGTCTTTGTTTTAACAAATCTACTAGAGGGCATTATGTACATTTTTTACAAGCTCAAATACGTCACTATGGCATGCTTTCTCATACATGCAATTTTTCGTAAATTCACCAGACGTTGTTTCCTTCTCACCACAACTGCCTTCTTGCGCACATCTGTTTGGCTTGTCGTCTTGTAAATCAGCTTGAAATCGACTGACCCACCAGCCTCCTTCCCTAAACCCAACTAAAAAAAATAAACTAGAAACGAAAAGCTATCGTGACCATGTGCTGTTACTATGATAGCACACATTCATTTTACACAAAAGAGGCCGCTGCTGACTGACTTTAACTGGACTGACCCACCCTCCTACCCTAAACCCAACCAATTTTATCGATTGACCTGCCCACCCACTTCCCTAAACCCAACTAACAATTTCCAAAAGCAATCCAGAAAAAGAAAAGCCCTCGTCTGATTTTTACCATGTTTTCAGATTTTACCACATGCTCACCCTGTTATTTACTTGTTTATTTTATTTTTTTGGATTCTGTTTTTGTCATCCCTGCTTTCTGGAACTGTTCTTCACCGCACTCGAACCCCGTCCCCATGGTCAACTCCTCTCTGCGTTTCAAGTTCGCCGACGGACATGGCAAGCTAACAGGACAAACTGGTCACAGCGGGAAGGCTGTTCATACTTGCAGCGGTCAGCTGGTAAGCATGAAAAGGAATGTCGTCATACCGCTCCGTAGCATTTGTTTAAAAAATAACAAACATAACTAATTCGGGGTCTCCAGAAACTTATATAGGGCTACGTTTTCAGAATGAGCCTATGTTGCTATTTGTACCCGCGATCACATATTTCAAGATTTCGCACTTACAGATAGTTGACATAATACTTTAGGCATATTTGCTGTGCTGTCCAGTTAAAGGGTTCTGAGCTCAGAAAGACACTTGTGTTATTCCCCTTTGTAAGAGAGATATTAAGAGGGGTACGAGTGCAGTGTATAGAATCTCAGAGCACTCCCCCTAAGTAAATTAATTTGAAAGTGTGGAGATGGGGTGGTGGAAAGATGCTGAAGATCCAGAGAGATAACAAGGTAGGACGTACCTGATTATTTATAGGGGCTTGTTTTAGTGCTGATTGGATAATTATATGACTGTCAATGATGAATTGACCTTTACAATGATCTGCTTAAGCTCTTCTCGAAATTAGTTTATAAAACTGCACTTCTCAGTTTTCAAAAATGTAGCTCTGGGCACATATTCTTAACAAGTCAGTGTTGGAATGTAGATGGCGGCGTAGATGGCGGCTTATGGTATTTATCTGCTGTACATAAACTTTGGTTCGCAAACGCTGTAGTTTGAGGCTTGGGAGAGTTTGATTTGCGCAGTCGACATTTTAAGAAGTTGCTGTTTTCTGTGCTTTGAAAGCAATTCATTCATTCATTCATTTTCTTTTCGGCTTAGGCCCTTTATTAATCTGGGGTCGCCACAGTGGAATGAACCGCCAACTTATCCAGCACGTTTTTACGCAGTGGATGGCCTTCCAGCTGCAACCCATCTCTGGGAAACATCCACACACACTCATTCCCACACACACTCATACTCTACGGACAATTTAGCCTACTCAATTCACCTGTACTTTGGATTGTGGGGGAAACCGGAGCACGTGGAGGAAACCCATGCGAACGCAATGAGAACATGCCAACTCCAAGCAGAAACGCCAACTGATCCAGCCGAGGCTCGAACCAGCGACCTTCTTGCTGTGAGGCGACAGCACTACCTACTGCATCACTGCGTTGTCTGAAAGCAATTCACTTGATATGTTTTCAGTGAATAAGGAATTGGGTTTGAATTTATACAATAAAACTGGTACCGTTGTCAATGCTTTCTTGTTTTTGTGATCGGCATTTGGTTTGCATTACATACTGTAAGCAGTAGACCAATCACAACAGACTGAGCCATCTGATCAACCAGCGAAAGTAGTCTTTTGGAAAGAAGCAGTTAAAAAAATGGATTTTGATTAATAAATAAATATATTTAAAATAATGCTGTAATGTGTATTACAAGAATGTAAAGTGTTTCTGACTTTCTGGCTATTGTACACTTCCAAAGCAAAATTCGGAACCAATAAATAGCATAATAGGAGTGTTTTAACATACACGTTTTTAACCTGTCCTAATACAGACCTCTTTAAACAGGGAGTAGAGGAATACAATGGTCTGGATGGTTTTGCCCAGACCCATTTCATCAGCCAGGATGGTGTCTGTGCCCTGAGCCCAGGAGAAGCGCAGCCAGTTCAGGCCTTCCAGCTGGTAGAGGTGCAGCGTTCCTCCTGTCTCCGTCACAAACTCTGGCTGCTCCTCATACTTGATCGTGGGCTGGTGGAAGAAGTATAGTCATTATAATCAGCTCAACTACTTTTAACAGTGATGATAATAAGTAATAATTAATTCTAATCACCATATTAGAATGGTTTCTGAAGGATCATGAGACACTGAGGAATGGGTTGCTAAAATTTGCCTTATACTTAAGTTCAAGCATTTGCTAAATTATGTTCCATCTGCTAAAAGAAAGTGGAAAACCATTCTGACTAGGTGCTACTAGAATTCACCAAATGGCATGCTAGGCAGAAATGACAGCCACGCACATCATTAACAGGCGTGCTTGGAGCTTCATCGTTCTCCTCTCTCCTCCTCATCTTCCTAGGCTTCTCTGGATCTTCCTTCATCACTGCCTCCCTGAAAAACAGAACATTGATTATTCCGTCATTCAGAATATAACGCAAGAAAAACACAAGAAAAGCATTCAAAAGAGGCACAACACTGATGTAGTACATTGAATAAGGACTTGGTGTATCATCAATATTAATTACTCTGTTCTTACACCATTTCCGACTCAGATTTAAGCATTTCCAAGGGAGCATTTTCAAACTTTTCAAGCACTTTACTTTGGCACTTTAGTGTGCCAAATTGCATATAGATATATACACTCACTGGCCAATTAATTAGGTACACCTTACCAGTACCGGATTGGACCTCCTTTTGCCTTCAGAACTGCCTTAATCATTCGTCGCAAAGATTAAATAAGGTATTGAAAATATTCCTCACAGATTTTGGTCCATATTGACATGATAGCACTCCGCAGTTGCTGCAGATTTGTCGGCTGCACATCCATGATGTGAATTTCCCCTTCCACCACATCTCAAAGGTGCTCTATTGAATTGAAGTCTGGTGACTGTGGAGGTCATTTGAGTACAGTGAACTCATTGTCATGTTTAAGAAACAAGTCTGAGATGAATCGTGCTTTATGACATGGTACAATATCTTGCTGGAAGTAGCCATCAGAACATGAGTACACTGTGGTCATAAAGGGATGGACACGGTCAGCAACAATACTCAAGTAGGCTGTGGCGTTGACACAATGCTCAATTGGTACTAATGGGTCCAAAATGTCCCAAGAAAATATTCCCCAAAAAATCAGACCACCACTATCAACCTAAACTGTCGATACAAGGCAGGATGGATCATGTTGTTAATGCCAAATTCTGACCCTACCATCCAATTGTCGCAGCAGAAATCGACACTCATCAGACAAGGAAACGTTTAGCCAATCTTCTATTGTCCAATTTTGTTGGCCCTGTGCAAATTGTAGCCTCAGTTTCCTGTTCTTAGCTGACAGGAGTGGCACACGGTGTGGTCTTTTGCCGCTGTAGCCCATCCGCCTCAAGGTTGGGTGTCTTGTGCATTTAGAGATGCTCTTCTGCATACCTTAGTTGTAACGAGTGGTTATTTGAGCTTGAACCAGACTGGCCATTCTCCTCTGACCTCTGGCATCAACAAGGCATTTGCGCCCACAGAACTGCCACTCAATGGATATTTTCTCTTTTTCGGACCATTCTCTGCAAACCCTAGAGATGGTTGTGCATGAAAATCCCAGTAGATGAAATACTCAGACCAGCCCGTCTGGTACCA
Source organism: Danio rerio (assembly GCF_052040795.2). Taxonomy (NCBI): domain Eukaryota; kingdom Metazoa; phylum Chordata; class Actinopteri; order Cypriniformes; family Danionidae; genus Danio; species Danio rerio. Next base: position 20,839,602 of record NC_141027.1, read on the forward strand.
ACAACCTTCCCACATTCAAAGTCACTTAAATCACCTTTCTTCCTCATTCTGATGCTCGGTTTGAACTGCAGCAGACCATCTTGACCATGTTTACATGCCTAAGTGCATTGAGTTGCTGTCAAGTGATTGGCTGATGATAAATTTGCATTAACAAGCAGTTGGACATGTGTACCTATTAAAGTGGCTAGTGAGTGTATATACTTATATACCTCCGCACATTATATCAGGAGCTATTTGTTCTAGTATTCTAAGGCATGTTTGCCACAAGCCCAACAATGAATTAGCATCACTTACTCTCCTAAATGCAAATTACTCATATTTTAAAGATATCATGTTTCATTTTAAATTTATATATTTATTTTATTTTTATGCATTGTTCCCTCATAAACTGTTGCACTGATAAAAGGAAAGGCGATTCAGACTACAGGCAAGTGCACAGACTGGAGGAGTTTTTGTTTTATGCTAATTAATTTTATTTTTAATTATTTTATTTGCAAAGTTGATTGCCTATTTAATAAGAAAATGTCCTAAAAGCAACACAACTACATTTTCAAGCAGTTTCACATACTTTAAATAAATTCTAAGCACTTTTTAAACGTTGAAAATAAAAATACAAACATTTTTAATGATTTCCAGCACCCATAGGAACCTTGTATAATTCTACTCGAAGTCTCTTTTTTGGCATAAACACAGGTTTAAATAAATACAGGTTAGAAAAACATGATTAAATGACATGATTTTAATTGCAGGTGGTTTCTATTACCTCAGAAATAAAACTCATGTGACAGTGTGTGACTGCACCTGTGTCTCCAGTATGCCGTTTTGTGCAGAGCAAACTCAGGGATGTCCAGCTCATCTCTCTCCCAGGTGCACTGGTCATAGGTCAGGTCTCTCCATTTAACCAGATAGTGGTAGTTGCCCTTCTTATCCACACTGCACACACACACACACACACACACACACACACACACACACATGTTGGATTTCCATGTTGTATACCATAGACAGAATGATTTATACAGATACTGTACAGATTTTATATTCCGTCCCCTTACCCTAAACCCAACCCTCACAAAAAACATGCTGCGGTTTTATATTTTCATATAAAATCATTATTCATTCTGTATAATTATGAGTTGTTTTCCTCATATGGACCAAAAAAAATATCCCCACAAGGTCAAAAATTACTGGTATTAGTATACTTGTTGGGACATTTGGTCTACATATTGTGATAACAAGCAAATCCAAACACACATACACACACATACAGTGCAAGTACTGTATTTAAAAAAGGCTGTCACATTCGAAGCCAGATGTACAGTAAATGAAAAGTACAGCATTACATTTAGGTCTGCACAAGTTTCTTCAGATTCCTTCATCTTTTTATGTTTCTTTGCAGCACTATGCATTGTAACCAATCACACACATTTCTGTTCAGCTTATGATTGTTGTTGCCAATCAGAGGCGTTAGATCAAATGTGTGAGTGCTTAGTGAAAAAGTTTTGTTAACACTTTCTTTCATCGTCAGAAAAAACTAGGAAATGAAGAGGTATGAGATTCGAGAACTTTTTTTGGCATAATTAACACAAGACTTTATATACTGCCATGTTTTCTAAACAACTTACTGTTTTAACGATTACAAAAGCCATACAGAAAAATTAACTGTATTTCCATTTGTTTTTGCTGACGTTCACATAATAACCTATTCTAATTACACCCAGTGTGTTGCAGTTAGGTTCAGTTTAGCTATGTTTACATCCAAAAATGCGAGTTTACTTTATGAGCAAAACTGGATTATCGTATAGGAGATGTGCAAATAAAGCAGCGTTTCCATTCAACGAGTCAAAGAGAACAAAATCGTCACTTCCTGATTAACTGGCGCCAAATATCAACAGTAAAAACAGAATTTGCTGCAGGAGAAGCTGCGTGAATCTTTTCTTTATTTACTAAATGAATTGCACCTCAGAAGGCAATCCTTACACGTAGTGAATGGTTGGTGGCGTTTAAAGGCGTGAGACGCGGAGCACAGACGCTCTTAATTCTGGAGGTCATTAATAATATAATAAAACTAATACTTAAACAGTTAAGGTGTTTTAGAATTTAGACCAAAACACCATTTCAGATGTTTCAGTGAGCTCAGCCTGCTGGTTTGTCCATTCACACACATTTTTATCATCACGCGATCTCTTATAACAAAGTCAAATTACCTTTTTTAATACACAGACTTGAATTAGACTTGAATTTGTTCTGTAAATGTTTCCATCGTAATTTAAGCGCATCTTTTCTTATCGAAAAAAGTTTATCCTACTCAGTTATTTATGCCCATTTTCAAAATATATGCGCATATGTTTTCATCTACCATTTTTTTATGTGCATATCCAAAATGAGTATAAAAATAGGTGGATGGAAACATAGCTAGTGTCTCGTAAACTCTTTATTAAGAAAGTATACAAACACTAATAGTGTTTTCAATAGGCTTTGTGTTTAAGACCTATTCAAGTTGAATTTGTTAACCCTTTACAGAGCACTCAATCATATACTCATTGTGAAAACCCTGGAGTGTTACTGGGGGTTATTACAAGACTTTTTAACTTGTATGACTTTATAAAAAATTTCTAATGTTAATGAAGAGTACAAAGATTAACAACGACAGTGAACTGAGAGCTTGCATGTCACTTAAAGCTTGATTGATTAAGATGATGAGAAGAAGTCTACAACACCTGACAAAAGCCTTGTCGTCAATATTTTCTGAAAAAACTACACAAAAAACACACACCTGTGATTGATTATCCTGTGCACCATCATCCACTCTGGCTTTATTCCATAACGGTAGTACTTCTCCTCTAGAATGGCGTATTGGGGGTCTTTAGCCCTCCGCTTCTCACTCTTCCCAGAATCCTCCTCTCCCCCAGAGCCGTAGTCAAGGCTGGGCGGCTCATCCATGTCCGTTTTCCTCTGATAGTTGCGGAACATCACCGAATGGAAGATCTCGAGCTGAGGAAGCACAGATGGATGAGAGAAAAGTCTGCACATGCTGTAAGAGTTACACCTGTCTCACTGGTGTCTTACTCTCGCACCTGTAGCTCAGTAATCCAGGTGCAGTGCCAGTAGGACTGTGCCGTCAGCTTCACAAAGAATTCCCGCTCAGGACGACCCTTCATGGGTGGAGGGGGCGGGGCATCAGGAGGTGCGTCTGGAGGTGGAGGGACGGGAACTGGGGGTGGAGGTTCACCCCATCGCCAGTGCAGGATTTTTTGCACTCGTCCTTTGATTGGTGGACACTGAAAAACAAACAACAGAACTTCCTTCTTTTCATTTTCTTTTAGGCTTAGTCCCTTTATTAATCAGGGGTCGCCACAGCGGAATGAACCGCCAGAACTTGCAGACTGTATTTTGATTCTTTTTCAAACATAATCATTTTAGTAAACAATTTCTAATGACTTATTTCTTTTGCCTTTGCCAAAATGACAGTACATAATATTTTGCTAATTATTCTGCAAGATAGTAGTATTGAGCTTAAATGTGCCATTGAAAGGCTTACCGAGGCTAATTATGTTAACTAGGCAAGTTAGGGTAATTAGGCAAGTCATTGGAAAACAGTGTACAGTGGCTAATATTAACCTTAGCAGTTTTTACATTTTTAAAAAATATTTTTTTCAGCCAAACTAAAAGAAATAATAATTTCTCCAGAAGAAAAATATACTAGGGAATACTGTGACATATTTCCTTGCTTTGTTAAACATCACTTGGGAAATATTTAAAGAAAAATCTAATTTTCACAGGGTTGGTTGTCTTCAATTATATATGCTACATGACATTATTCTCATATACAGTATCTATAAAACTATTTTTCATTTTATACATTTAGCTTTAAAAAATAACTCTGGCACAACATGTGTCATTGTACATTGTATAAATAAATAAAACAGTTGACTACATTGACGGTAAAAAAATTGCATGTAAGCTGAAAAGTATGTCCAAATTCACAGTAGGCTAAGTTGTTAGGTGTCAGTTGTGATTCTTTGGTGAAATAACATCATTATTTTACTAAAATACTGAAATAGTTTGTTTCTATTATCCTGATTTAAAATCCAAAGTTGTCATTAGGGATGCTCTGATCAGGATTTTTGCAGCCGATAGCGAGTACCAATTCCCTGTCATGGTGATTGACTGATACAAAGTACTGATTCAGATACTTTAAGCTGCTTTGCTTTATAATGCATAAAGCACATTCCCCTACAAGTATGATACCTGAGTGGAGATCTTTCCAAAGAGAATTAATTAAAGATGTTGAATATAACTCCATAAACATCTCTTATAACCATTTTAGTGTGGACATGCAATGGTCAGATTAATACATAAAACAGATACAAAAAATTTACAAGAAAAATCACTAACAAAGCAATTTGTGAACACTGCAAATAAAAGAAGAATTTAATATGTCTCAATGAAGTTTAGAGTGCACATTTGATTACTTCTTTACCAAAAGGAAATGGATCCATAAACTACCGTTTATTGCAATAAGTATATTACTATAAGTTATATTATTAAATATTTAAGTTAAAAATATATTTAACCAAGGCTCATTCTGGAAAAGTATGCCTGTAGACGTTTCTGGAGACTGTGAAATACTTCCCGGGAGGTATGTTTTTGTTTTCGTGTCTCGAACACCTCTCACGAGCGCGCGAACGGCTGTTCTCACGTAAAAAGCCGCCAGAGGCCACTGTCGAGCGACTGTCTGTCCGATTGACCGACTGGCTGAATAACTGAACGATTGACTGGGCGGCCGGAAAAGCCCACGAAAGCCACGAAAGCCGCGCGGAAAAAGAAAAGCCCTCGTCTGAATTTGACAGCGTTTTCAGATTTCACCGCATTCTCTCCCTGTTACTTGATTTTTGGAACCGCTCTTGCCCAGACTCAAACCCGGAAACGCTGCCGGCTCCTACTCCAGGCCTCCGCTCCACGACGAGCTAACCAGACAAACTGGTTGTGGCGGCAAAGCCCTCCACACAGAGGAGCCGTCAGCCCATCCGGCTAGCGCGAAGAAGAGCGGCGTCACACCACCCCGCAGCGTTCGCTTAAAAAAACCAAATGCGGCCATACGTACCTCCGACCACGTAAATCGCGGCCTCCAGAAACGTCCGCGGGGCTACATTTTCAGAATGAGCTTGGGTTGTAATATTTCCAGCCAAGTTTTAATGAACTTGCAGTACTGTTGAAAACACAGTTCTGTCCTGTTCTGATATGTCATTCTGTTCTGACATTCAGTTCTGATATGTAAAAAGATTTCAGTTTTTATACAGTATGTCCTCTGCTTGTAAACTTGTATACAAACAATTGTGATCTGTTCATGAGATCGGCCAGATAAGCAAGTACTGATCGACTCATGAAATGTGATTATCGGCCATTCCGATCTCTGGCTGATCGATTGGAGCATCCCTAGTTATCATGAGACTTGAGAAAACAACAAACGACATAAACTGCCAGCAAACATGAATGCGGAAAGTATTGTAAAACACAGGACTTTAAATACAATAAGAAAGATAGTTCATGCAAACATGTATTATAAAAATGTTTAATTTGCATCATAATGGTACTTACTTGTGCAGTTACATTACCATTACATAGCAGAGGGCCCCCTAACACAGAACACGTTTTTTTTCCTCTCCAATGCACTACTTTTCTATTGTTTTACAATTGACAGATTGACAGATGTGTGTGACTGTTACTCTTGTGTCTTATGTTTCTTGCGAGTGTCGTGTTTTTTAGACAGCATGTTAAGTTAAAAGATCATCAACTTTCACATGCAGTGAGCTCATCACTGTCAGTTCCATAGCAATGGACCAATCAGAAGAGCTCAGACGCAGAGCAAATATTTCAAGCTTCTATTTAAAGGCCAGGGGCCTCATGTACGAAGACTTGCGTGGAAATCATACTAAAACATTGCGTACGCAAACTTGGTAATAAATAAGCTGTAAATGTGGGTACGCAGAAAAAAATTTAGATGTATGAAACACTGCGTACGCCGAATCTCACGCATATTCTTTTGTACATCCGAATGAACGTGAAACTGAGCGCAACATGCACGATGGTCTGAACATCGCACTGAGTGAACTAAAAAGAATTAGTGTGATTTATAGGTGTAAAATGTTGCAGTACCCATAACAGTCTCAGTAGCGCAGCCCGTAAGACGCATGTCAACATGTTTTGACACAGTCGAGCATGAACTCGGTTCGAATCCAGCGTCTGATGAACTCTTTCTTCTTTTTTCCCCCGCTAGATATCAGATTTTGCCTACTATTTATCACGAGAAAGACAAGTAGGAAGCATTAATAAGTTTGTGCATCATATTTTATTTTCACATTTATTGAATGGAAATATTTCTGATTCACACATGCAAATTCATCTTCAGATAGTGTCTTTATAGCAATGTGCGTGCAGTAGATAGCTCAGATTACATTGGGAAAACCGGCGACCGCTGCAAATTGTGCTTTAATGTTTAGCTGCTCAACTGTATGGTATGGAAACCTTATATACCTGCTAGATGAACCTGTCTCATACAGCTGCCATTGCAAGGCTCAGACACTTTGTAGAGAGGAATTTAACACAACTGCCTCTAGGAGTCGCCAATGGAAATAAAACAGATACGCACAAAAAATGTGCGTACGCCAGCCATAAAGCTGCCGTGGAGCTGCGCACATTCCCACGTTCAGTTCATTGTTAGTAAATCCAAACTTGAGCGATTCTGGGTGTGAAACCTGGCGTACGCAAAGTTTTTGTGCGTACGTAGCGTTGATACATGAGGCCCCAGGTGCTTGTGTGTGGATACCCTCATGCTTTGTGTTGTGTTTTTTCATTGAAACATTTCAAATCATTGCCTCTCGTGTTTTTAGTGTGAATGAGCTCTAAGATAACATTTCTGTGCATCTCAACAGGGAAGATTGACTTTTAAAAATTCCTGACATTTAATATATGTCAGTCCATGAAAGAGCCCTCATGAATGTGTTAAGGATCATTTGCAAAGGCTGTGGATTAAAGGTAATAATAAATAATCGATTTGCTTTACAAGACTTGTATTTAAGATTTTCCAAAGAACCACACTTTCAGCTAAAGGTCTTCTTTAATGTTCGACTGAAGAACAAGTCACCTACATCTTGAATGAACTGTGAGAGGAGAAATAGCTGTATAGTAGCAGAGCATTACTCACAGTGCAGCGTGGACAGAGCCATTCTCCATTGGGGATTTCGGGCAGTGGAGGATTCAGGCAGTGAATGTGATAAGATGACGGACAGGAGTCACAACACAACAGCTCTCCTCCGTCTTTACACACTCGACAGAACTCCATGTGGTCATCCTCCTCTTCCTCTCCACCAAGCCCTGACTCCACATCCCGCACATCGTCACACTCCTCTTCAAATTCCTCAAAGTCTTCTTCTTTTGCTTCCCACTGGATCCCTTCTTTCTCCTGAAAATACACACTGTCATTACCCAGAATCTAGAACAGCTCAATATGAAGATCCTAAACAAAGATGACCTGCTTTTTGATGACCTCCTCATATAAAAAATGTGGGGGAAGCATTATCTTTTTTAAGGCCAGTATCTTTTTTTAATTTAATGTTGGTGTTTTATTTCATCATTTAAACAGCTTAATAATGTCATATTATTTGATCTGTGATGGGTGAGGGTCCGCCATATTTGCTTTACCTGTAGAGGAGCAAGTCATGCAAGTGACTGTTTAACTAGGAGAAGAATAGGGTAAACCCAAACTTTGTGAATCTGATGTGAATAAAAGTTTTATGGTTTGCTATGGTACTTATGTGTATTAAGATGTCTAAAACCTAAAATAAACTAACACTGATAAATTGTGATTTGACTAGCGTCATGCACATCTTTTCTCTGGCTCAGTGTGAGTCCTCATGGGAAAGCAGATTTGTATTTAGCAGCTGATGTACTGACAGTTCTAAACATAGCAGTGTGATCGCAGCTCCAGAGACCAGCCAAGACTGATCACACCCGTGTGATTGTATGCATCAAAGAGTTATTTTTCTTATAATATATACTGCAAAATCACCTCTTTTCACACAGTGTCTAAAATGGTTCATTTAAAGATCTATTCTCTCTAAGGGTGCTTTCACACTTGGTCCGAATGCATGGTCTGTCAACCCCACCCCAGTTATTAAAACCAAAATATGCAAAAGTATTACAATTATATTTTTAAAAAATCAAATAAAAAAATAAAAATTTAAATTAAAAAAAATGTAAAATTCGCAAAAGGATTAAGAATGTTAAGAACATCACACATTGTCTTTATAAGTCGTTTTTAGAGGAGACAAGCAGACATCATAACGGTTTGCACTAGTTCAGTCCCGCTTGTCACCAAGGTAGGTGATACAGACATGAAAACTAAAGTTTGTTGTACAGTTGGCGGTTCACTTCTATTATTTGGTAGGATTGCATTCATATCAGAAGTGAACTGTACTAGAGTTCCCACAAACCGTACCCCAGACCACCCCTTCAGGTGGACTTGAGTACGGTTTACGGGTGCACATCTGAGTTTAGGAGACAACGTTCACACTAGCTAAACGTACCATACGCCAAACGATCACGGTTGTGGACCTAAATCGCACTTCAGCGTTTATTTGAAAGTAGGGTTGTAACAATATACCGGTATGACGGTCTACCACGATTTGAACGTGCACGATTATCATACCATGAACAATTGCATATCAACGGTTTTAACCCTTAAAGACCGAGACAGCCGCCCGCGGCTAAAAATAAGTATTGCTCTTAAATGTTTAATAACTTTTGATCCGCTGATCCGATTCATACAATTCAAAGATTGGCATAAAGAAGAGAATCTCAGCTTTCCAGTGCTGTATCACATAACATTCACGGACATTCAGAGGCTCCGGAATCAGTGCGGTTACGTCATCAAAATTTGACAACGCTGATTTGACAAAGAAACGCTCGTCACTGTGTCTCCGGACAAACCAGACATGATACATTGATGCATTGTCCCTCCTTCATGCCCAGATTGGTTCAAACTCGCTATATCACAACCAATAAGCATAGGTTTCACTTTTGTTTGTGGACCAACACTGAGCTTTTTGAACAACACGGAATGAGAGATAGGCATACATTTCTGCGCGGCTAAATAAAACGCAAAAAAAAAAAAAAAGTTTTGCATGAAATAATTCTCATACCAAGTACTTTTGCATGCACAGCAGCACAGAAACATGACAAAACAGTGACACAGCAAAGACGAACTGCTGCTCTTGCTGTTTTCAAAAGACACAAATGAAGGTGCAGCTGTTTGTCTGCATTGCATACAACCATATCCAAATCCATATCCACAGACAACCATATCCATGCTGGCACATAAAACCTAAGGATGTTCCATATTGAATCTAGTTTCGTTATGTAACTATTTATAGTATAGTAAATATTTATATCTATTTTTTACTGAGGATTTGCACCATGTTTATTTGGACTTTGACACACTATTTATTATTTTCTTATTTTTTTATTTGTTCATTGTACAAGTGGACACATTCTCTCACCTCTGCGGTCAAGATTAAGTCCTGAAAATCTCAACATGCTTACATTTCTTCATCACAACCTAGACTGAAAAAAACAACGCTTTAAATACATGTTTACAGCCATAAACTTGGTATTGCACTTTTGGTCTCCCATTTATCCTGCTTATAAGGAAGGACAGTTTAAGTTTATTTTTGTCTAATCTTAAAAGACCTTGCTTGTTTATTCCTTCTAATTTAATTTATTAAAATGGGAGATTTTTCAGTTTATTTTTATAAAAGACTTCTATAGTTCTATTAAAATGGTTCTTTCAAAAGTTTGTTGAAATAAAACCTTTGTTCAGTCAGAAAACGTGTTCTTATTCTTTTCAGGGTCTTTGCTATGAGAATTACTATTTAATACCGTATACCGCGAAACCGTCAAACCGTGGTATTGTTTTAGACGATTATCATACCGTGAAAAATTCATACCGTTACAACCCTATTTGAAAGCGCACAAGAAGATCTGCGCTTGAGCAGCATATATTTGAGGGAGCGTGCAAGAAGTTTTGTGCACAGGCAGAGGAAATCTGAGCCCAAGCAAAGCGATCTCGACTTAATACTGCACTCACAACATTTGTCATTGAAATAACACCATAGGTAGATCTGTGTAAAAAAGGCCTGCCGCCACAGCTTGAAAAAATCTTAGAGAAAACACTGAAATACCAATACTATGTTAAAATACAATTATAGGGGTTCATGCATAATTGCGCCAATCAGTCTTTGCAAGAATCATTCAACAGTCTAAACCAGCAGATCTAGAGCAGCGATGGCTATCACAAGTGGTCATGAGACACTATTTCTTGCTTGAATTTACTAAAAGTAAAGTAAAATTAGACGCATAGTTTGAATAGTTTGAGCTACAGTAACCAGAAATAATCAGAGGTTAATGTGTGCCAAAATACTTTAAATATCCCACAAAACACTGAAAACTTAAATATGACTTATTCATAAATTTGATGTCATTTAAATAAATAAATTGGATACACTGAAAAACTTACCAAAAGAGTCGACCCCCCCTGATCATCAATGTATAATTTGCACCCTGGTTATAAACCAAATGAGCATAACCATATCTACATTTCACAGCAGAGACACTTCTATACACATTAATACAAACAGCAATTATAGCATCAGTTTTACTGTTACTGTATCATTTCAAATCATTTTTAAAATGCATGCAAAGTGGATTTGATTCACAGAACAGAAAACATGTCTGTTGACACACTAAAAACCAAACTCTAATACTCAGCGACACCACAGTGTTTGGCGATGCTGTTTGTGGATAGTTGATAAGGCCTAAAGATTACTCATTTAAGTCCACAATCAGTTTTTTCTTATGGGAGAACATAACTCCAAGTTTGCTTTGATCTCTGAAGCTCCACAGACATTTTACAATGACAAACCATTATAATAACCATTACATAAAAGGTGACAGGACCACTTTGAAATCAATCTGTGACTCTGAAGGTTTGAGTGGAAGTGACTCACGCAGTGAGGGCAGCTCCACTTGCCCTCAGGTGCTTTCTCCAGCTCAGGTTCAAGGCACACCAGGTGATAAGCTCTGGGACAGGTATCACACAGAATGATCTCTCCTCCCTGCTGACACACCTCGCAGTAATCCTGATGGTCAGTCTCATAGCCATCGCCATCCTCATCGCCCAGCGCTGAGACAGAAAGATATGGAGAGAGATACAACATTAACTTTACCCCTCTGATGCATAATGTCTACTACTGTTTTAACCAATAAAATCATTTAAACCACCTAGGGTAATTATTATCTTCCTAAATTCTCTGGCAATGAACAAAAACCTCTATCACATTAATAATTTGATGTAAAAGAGAATTGTTTATTACACTTTGTGTCTGTGCACTCAAAAACCCATCTATCAGGAGTTTAGACGGACCTGCAGTGATAATAGCAACAAGCTAATTCTCACCCTTTTTCTTCTTCTTGGCAGGGCGACCCCTTTTATTCTTTTTGACCCGTCCTGAGCTGTCAGAGCGGACTGAAGAACTGTGAACGCTGGAGTTTTCCTGCTCAGAGTCGTCCTCATCCACCTCCTCACTCTGCATTTCAACCACACACACATACACGATCAAAAACACTGCACGCAACACACATTATTGTGCAAGCGGGTTATACACAGACACTCACTGAACTGCTCTTCTTCCTCTTGTTACCAATCGCTCCCAGTTTAATGCGCAGGGGAGCCATTTTCTTGGGTTTTGGCTTCTTCTTGTCGGAGACACGAGGGCTCTTACTTCGTTTCTTGTAGCCAGGGCCTGTCAATAAACAATAAATTGTCAATGTTGGTATTCTAATATAAGTATTCTGTCTAGATTAATAAAAATAATCATGCATCATTTTTAAATGCTAGAAGATATTTCAGATGTCAGAACATTTTAATAAACAAAACAAATATTTTAAAAATTGCTTAAAATTACATTATGTGTAATAGTAATTAATTGGCACTCATTCTAACGTTTTGAGATTTTGGGCTGTTATGTTTACAAATTTTGTCTTCATTTAAATTAGTGAAAATAAATGTAAAAAATGAAGGTGACTTTTTTATTTTTTAATTAATTAAAAAATGTATATATATATATATATATATATATATATATATATATATATATATATATATATATATATATATATAGTTACAATACTTGCCTGTATGTGTTTTTTAAATTACAGTTCAAGAGCCAGAAACTTTTGACTTATATTTGAATCACCAAGTACCACAGTTTGAGCTAAAAATCCTAATTATTATTGTGAATGACCTAAATGTGTTTAATTGTACTGTAATTGTACCTTAATTGTACTGTGATCAGCTGAGGAAAGCATGATGACATTCGCTAGGTAATTTTCCCAATTAAGTTATATGCTATTCATTTCAATTCAATTCTCTAGATTCAATTGTTAACAAGCTTTGTATTTATATAAAATAGCGACTAATAAATCTGGCCACCTTTGCCCTCTTTGGTCTTGGCCTTGCGTAGTGGAGGTGGTTGAGGTGGAGGTTCGGGCGAGGCTGTTGCTGCGGAGACCTGCTCGGCAACGGCTGCAGCCGCAGCGGCAGCAGCTGCAGCGACGGCTGCTGCCGAACCCTTGAATGGATTATTGGAGCTGAACTCCCGCCATTTGGCCCCAAGAATGGTCATCATCTTGGACATGGGGATTTTAGGGTTCTTCTTAGCAATCATGGGCCTGCAGAAAACAATATGTTGACATACATCCAAAACACACAAGCAATCAATTTAATCAATTTTGGTCTGCAGATTTTAATGACACTAAATAAATGAAAAGGCCATTCCTTCAAAATGTGTTATTTTCTTAAGTTTTAAATCTTTAATTTGGCAGGACTTTTAATTCATATATATATTTAGGGATTAAACTGGGGGGTATGTTCATTCATACTTAATTTGCTTTGCTTATATATTACATTTTGTTCCTCAAATTTTTTCTGGATGTTTGCAGTATTATCTAAATTATGCAGTGATTCAAAAAAAATTCCCTCTGTAAAATCTTTTGACTCTCATTCATTCATTTATTTTCTTATCGGCTTAGTCCCTTTATTAATTCGGGGTCGCCACAGCGGAATCAACCGCCAACTTATAAAGCACGTTTTTACGCAGCGGATGCCCTTCCAGCCGCAACCCATCTCTGGGAAAATCTTTTGACTTTATTAATTAAAAAAAATAATTTACTCTGACTTTGTCGAATGTTTTGGTGCCACAAATGTATGTAAATTAGTGCATATTTAATGAAAGAATGTCTCATTTACATATTTTTACAACATTCGAGAAATATTTTATTACAAAAATGCTTGCCATTCTTCGTGTAATCAACCAACTCAGGAATTAATGAGATAGTATTGGCATAAATATGATGCAAAGGAACAACAACGTGTCAAACTTCTAGTGAAAGTCAGTACCTGAGGAACTGGCTGAAGGCTTTGTAGTTGGTTAACGTGCGGTAATCTTCTTCTGTGAATGTGTGATCAACATCCTCAAGTCCCCACTCTCTCGCCAGCTGGGCTGATGTTTTCATCTCTACCGGCTGGAAGAGAGAGACTCTGTCACATGATCGTCACAGTGTGGATGGGTAATAAGAATCCGGAAATATCTGTATCCTAAACCCCACTTTAGCTTAGCTGGATCAGTAATTATGTGTGTGGTATATTATTATTGACATGAAGCAGAAACACCATGTTATGTTTTCAACAATCTTTCATAATTCCTAAATGGAAGCGCAAGAAGAACGTCTGATCATGTGTTTGCATATGTGTTTGTGAATGTGTGAAGATTTGAATGCAAACACTTTACATGAATACTAATTTCAGGCATATAAATAGTGCTAACACAAGCTCTCAAGAAAACACCTCGTTAGTTCTGATTCTATCTGTAAATAAACCAGTTTATTGACTGGTATTGAGGGTAAGATTACATAACATTGCTTTTAATTAGAAACAATAGGTTTTAAGAATTTTGACCATTCATGTATATGACAACAGAGTTTGGGAGGACAAAAAGCTATTCTGAGCCATCAAGTGCAACTTATTTTCTGGAAAATATGGTAAACATACTATTAGATCATTTTTGCTAGCTTTAATAATGACGCTGTTTTGATGTAATTTTCAAAATTGTCCTAATCAAATCATTAATTAAACTATCACAACTTGGAATGACTAAATTGTAATATTCCATAAATTGATTTGGCTCAAAGCGTGTAAACATATAACGTACATATTAACAATTCAAAATAATCAAGTATAAATACGAGGCTCTGACTAATAATGGATGCTTGGTCAAATTAGGCCAATTTGTATGGTTTTGAAATCTTGTGAACTCTGTTGTTTTGTTGTTGCTGATATTTGTGTTTCATCAGTAGTCCGTGTTAATATGATTTAAGTAGAGGTGCCATCGCGTGCACACAAGAAATCACAGAAAAAGCTAACTGATATGACACGATGCATAAACTTGCATAAACTTTTATATTAAGCAGTTTACATGTGTTTGTTGCCTCGTTACAAATACACACTGCAAATTACACACAATATACACGTTAAACTATCAAACAATACATTTAACTAGACAATGTGCATCTTTGGGGTGGTGCTGAATAAATTTATAATCCGTCTATCCTACATTTTGCATTCTGATGAGCTGTGAACATCCGGTGGTCTGACTGCTTAAAAAAATGCTCATTTTTAGTCTCACTGCCTCTCCCAATTTTAAAATAAAAGTCCCACGTACATAGAAAGTTTAATACAAGCATAGAACTTAAATATATGGGGAAAAATTATCATTGTTGTAATCTCACAAGGAAATGTTGTGGCCAATCAAACGCTGCCTAGGGAGTGCATATTAAAATAATCAAAGTTGATGTTCTGTTCTGATTGGCTTGATTTTCAGTGGGATTTTACACTGACATAATTTATATGAAAGAAAGAAAACAATGGGGTTTGAGGCTCATGAGGCATGTCATTATAACCATGTACTGAACTCTTATTGTTTAGATTTGCCAGGTATATTTAGATTTTCATTCTATGGCACCTGTAATTACTGTACACCTGAATTAAAGTATATTTGCCACTAGATACATTCTTTAACTCATTTAGAAAAAAATAAAAATACATTCACAGAAAAAGGCATGCAATTTCTACACCACTTGAGCCAAGTCAGAATGTTTATATTTTTAAATCGGTTTTCTTTCTCGACTTGGGTAAATTAATTCAATTTCAAAGTTAACAATGGGCTGATTGTGTTTGATTTGGACACAGATAATGGTTAGGATGAGCACACAGCCTACAACAGCAAAGAAGACAAGAATACAAAAGGACGCAAAAGGACGGATAACCTTCGTGGTCTCTTCATGCGTGCTGTCTTCATCCTCTTTCTTCTTTTTCTTGGTTTTCTTCTCCTTCTTGTCCTTGTGTTTCTTCTTCTTTTTCTTCTCCCCTCCATAATCACTGGCAGCACTGTCAGAGTTCATGGCATAGTCCGGCTCTGAGTCTCTCTCTATGTCACTCTCCTGAAAAAAGAGAGAAAGAAAATAATATCAATCTTGAGGCCAAATGATTAGGGCTGCCAATATATTGCATTCACTCTTTTTATACCATATTTAATTAAATATGTATATAAATTTAGTAATAAATTTGAGCAATTAGTCACTTTTAAAGGCTTCTTTCATTCACAACCTTAAATTCTGTCATTCAAGGTGACCTTTTCAACATATATAGAGGGGAAAAAAGTATTGAACACGTCATCATTTTTCTCAGAAAACATATTTCTAAGGTGCTGTTGACTTGAAATTATCCCCGGATGTAGGTAACTACCAAAGAAATACATATATGCAAAGAAAACAAATCTAATTACTTTTCAAATTAAGTTATGCTTAATAAAATGAAATGACACAGAGAAAAAGTATTGAACACATGAAGAAAAGGAGTAGAAAGGCATTGAAAGCCCAGACAGCAGCTGAACTGCAGCTTTTATTCAGCAACCCACTGCCCTTCATCAGGGTAAATTAACATTAGCTGCTTCATTTTAACATCCACATTAGCAAGATGATAAAGATGAAACCAGGGTAGACATTTCAGCAAGACGATGATCCAAAACCAACCTAGGCTCGTTCTGATTACTTACCCCTTTATGCATTTCTGGATAGAGCAAAATATGTCCCAGGAGCTACATTTTTTTTTTGCAGTTTTTGTTTTCGCGAATCCACCAAAGGCTGCTGTGTATGCTTTTTCAGATCTCAAATTTCTCTTGCGAGTGCCATTCACGCCTGCTGTTCTCATGTAAATACACCAGAGGCCGCTGTCGACTGACTGACTGACCAACCGACAGATCTGTAACGACTGGGGGGGGTGACACTCACAACAGAAGGTAAGATCCAATATGGAGGTTTATTCAGCGTCAGGCAAGCAGTGGTCATACAGGTGCAAACGGGTATGTTAAGGCAGTCCAGAATCGTAGTCGGTATAAACAGGCAACAGGTCAAAAGGCAGGCGGCTAAACTAGAGAACAAGGGTAAACAAGGCTAGGGTCTAAACACGGAGAAAACAAGACAAGGAGAAACGCGTTGTAATGTCAAACTGGGAAAACAAGACTCGGCAAACTGGATGGGTTTATGAGTGGCTTATGTATGGTGTGCTATCAGACTATGATAAGGTTCAGCTGGTGTGTGCAATCAAGCTAGATGAATGAGCATAGGTGTCTGGGAGCAGTGCATGTATGAAAATGTAGTCCTGGGAAATGTGGAAATGTAGTTCTGAGAGTTCGTGTGAGAACCAGCGATCTCTTGATATCGATCGCTGGTTATGTGACATGATCTCCCCACTCTCCTCCTTCCCTAAACCCAACCAATAGTGTTTAAAAAAGCACTGATTGGACTGGAAAATCTGAATGAGAATCAACCTGTAGAATGGCCTAGCCAATCACCTGACATGAATCCAATATAGAATACAAATTAAAGATCAGATTTAATAGACGAGACCCCAAAACCATCAAGATATTTACACTCTGTTGAAGTTTGTGAAAAAATCACACCTGAGTAATTCATGTGACTTCATTCTCAATATAAGAGGATTCTTTAAGCTGCCAGCACCAAAAAAAGCTTTTTATATAAGATATATAGGTAAATAGGTTTCAGTAGTTCAGTACTTTTTCCTTGTGTCATTTCATTGTTATTACACAGAACTAATTTTTCAAAAAATTTTCTTTTGTTTTGTTTTAATTTATAATATATTTCTTTTATATTATATATATTTGACCTTAAAGCAACACAGAGCAATACAAAAGGCAACAACAACGATAAAGGCAGAAAAGAAAACGCAAACTAAACACAAAAACAGACAAAAAACAGAAGAAAAAAAGGATTTTAAAACCATTGTTACATCAGTTCCTCCAGTTTTATACATAGGTTAACAATGTTACACATATTTCTAGGCCAGTGGGCACGGCCAGTATGGCGACAATATGCAAACAATGAAAGGGTCATACCTTTAAGCTGTTATCCTTGACATTTGACAGATAATTTAAAAAGGGCTTCCAGGTGTATGCATTTATTTATTTATTTTTTATTATTTATTTATGTTTTATTGTATCGTTACTGTTTATATGGAGTTTAATAATAAGTATTTGTGCTTACTGGGTCTATGATAGCAATACTAAATGACAGCACTGCCGCTGTAGGGTAGGGGAGGGATAAAGGGATGTTAAAAGGAGGTAAAATGTGTAAACTGATTGTATTGTGAAATTATTGAAGGAAAATAAAATAAAAATTGAATAATAAAAATGGCTTCCAGGTGCTTTAAAGCAATGCTTTCAGAACGATTGTCTCTCTAAAATCTCTCTAAAATCTGAGGGAATTCTGAAGGCCAGAATTTGAAAAATGGTTTTGATTCCTTACTCCACAGACAAAGAATCATTTTTAGCTACCAACATTGCATATTGCAGTGGTTTTCAAACTTTTTTTGCCTGAGACCCCCTTTTCCCCAGGAAAATATTGTAAGGCCCCCCTCCACATATAAGTTTGCAGTAAGGATGACAAAAAACTGCATGTGGCTGGGTCATGAACACTTTGCTTCGAGAAAAAGGAATAAAATCATAGTTCAGGTAGCTATTTTATTATTTCCTGCATTTCGTGTTTCCAGTATTGCTAGCGCTGCAACCCAAAATGTTTTGAGTCCAGTATGCTTGTGAAGGATTCGGATTTCTGCTTTCTAATCCGTCTCATCATGGACCAACGTTTATCCTTTTCTCATCATCTTGTTTCTCATATTTTTTTATTAAATATAGTTATTTGATCATTTGAATGAGTATTTAACTTTGAATTGATTTTAATTAATGAATAAGTGAACACATTGCTTAATATAAGAATGTTCAGTGCATTTGCCTGTCTCTTTATAACTACTTTCAGAAGCCACCAAACTAGGTCAGAGGTCACGGAGACCTTGAGTGCAACTGATGGCTGATGATTGGAATCAACTGTTTCTATTGTTATTTCTAGTAGTTATTACTAACTAAAATGTCTAAAGTGACTTTGCTATTTTTACAATAGCAATACAATACAATAGCAAAAATTATTAAATCTTTTAAAGTTATTCTACTTTTATTCAAGATAGACTTTGTATAGTAAGAATATAACTGCCTGAATGTGGATTATACCGGTTTTTAACCAGTTTTGATAAAGACTGCTGAGAATACAGTCAGCCTTGGATGAGAAACAGGTTGTACTTTAAGTGTGTGTGTGTTTTATTTGATTGTTGATCCGTTTCACAGGTCTGGAGTCAGCTCTAATCAGTCCAAGGGATGTCTGACGTTTATACTTAAGATATTGTTCAGAATATACGCACAAACTCCACGTGGAAATTTTCCAAGCCTATCTGTGTTTTAACCAATCAGGTTAGAACACCTATATGTATGACGCAGTTAATGACGTTATGTGAGAGTATAATTGTTATTGATTGGTGATTGTAAGCAGAGCGGCCTAGGAACTCATTGGGAGTGTTGAAGCTGGCTTCTTCGGATGAAACTGCAAACTATCTTCAGTAAACTTGATTTATTTATTTAAATCTCTGACTCTGGCTCTTCTTCATCTACCAGACTGGTCATTCTTTGGGTTAAACTGTATACTATCCCTACACTTGGGTCATTACTACTAGCTGCTGAAGGCGAATCAGTGAGACTCAGTTGTTTTTGTGGAGGACGAATTACAAATTTGTCAATTATTTTGGTCAGCCAGGGGATAAAATGAACTGCTGAAAAAATTTTAAAAATATGACACGACTCCCCACAGAGCTAGCTGAGGCCCCCTTGTGGGCCTGGACTCCTCTGTTGGGAACCGCTGGCATATTGGACAGCTTTTTTAAATTGATGACTGAACCCACAAAGTGAATCAGACCAAGCAAAAGGGGCAAGTTCACAAGAAAAAGCCTTAGAGTAGGAGCTGAAAATTTCACTCCAAAACTCAAAAAGTTTTGGGCATGACCAAAAAAGATTCACATTTGTTACATTTAGAAGAGATGGAGTGGTAGAATTAGTTAAGCTTAACCCAAGAATAATGAAGCCAATGTACTACTTTATATTTGATAAGGTAGAGTCTTGAGTTAATAGAACAGGTAAAGATTTCAGATGCATAAACCTCTAAATGCCGTCAGAATTGTTCTCTTAAAATGTGCATTTTTTTCAGCCTCCTATGTTTATGTTCAGTTTTTTTACTTGAAAATCAATGAAAATAACTTATTCATCACTACAAAAGTAAAATTACTGAGCCTACATATAGGAGTCTGAGAAAATTTTAATTCTAGAAGAAAATATCAAATGGCTTTTAGAGGTTTTAGCATGTAAACTCTTCATGCTTCATCTATTTATATACCTTGATAGACTTTATCCAGTTCTAATTTGAATGCCTGAATCTTCCAAGAATCTTGAGTTAGAAATGTCGAACTGATCAGTAAAAACTTCTATAATGGGTAATTGAATTTGTTTGGGTTTTTACCAAAATCTGGTCAGTTGCTCCTTTAGTAATATTATTACCAGGAAAAAACATGACTTGTTCAATACTAATTTTCCCCGCTGTATTTACAGATAATACAAATGAGTATTTGCAGATAATTAGGGTTAATTAATGAGCATGCCATTTCATCTGTAGTTCGATAAAAATAAATTTGGTGGATTGTGAATTATTAATTAAATCAAAGTTTAATAAAAGCCCCAGTTAAATATCAAGACAGAAGAACAATATAAGCCACATACAATTTTTTTCCGCTTGCGTGCTTTGGCGATCTTTCCCTCTTTCTCCTTGTCTTTCTTCTTCGTCTCTTTCTTTTTCTTAGGCCCTCGTTTCTTTTTCCCCAGGTTGTCCCTGTCCGATGCCTCGCCAATGTCGTCTCCATCATCTGAAAGAGAGAGATGCAGGGAAATGAGCGAACACGGGAGAACTGATGAAACTAGAGTGACCATGATTCTCAGCGAGCCCTCCGAGGTATCCTTCAAATCATTTCCCACTTCAATTATTGAACAACACGAGCGGCGCAGAGACCGAGACTGTCGCGCAGGAAATATAAGCCATTCCACTTCTGACTCCTAACTAAGCTGTAGGACTTAATGAATTAATCTCGCAAACATGATTATCTACGTGACCTAATTATGACAACCGGCTCTCATGGAAAGCTATTTACGGAGAGAATTTTAAGACGATGATAAATATTGTATGCAGCTCTCCATATGACGAGCATTTCAAGTCATGGTGAGAGCAGAAGGAATTACTTCAAGTCAAATATTTAGGATTAAAATTAAGTGACTCACATTTCTTCCTTTAAACGTAAATCTGTCAGATGAGCTCGATGGGTTTTTATATGGGTATATATTCAAAATAGGGCAGAATTTAAGGCCAAATTCTTAGCCCTTGTGTGAAATTGGATTCTTTTTTGGATATTTTCCAAGTGCTGTTTAACAGAGAGAAGGTTTTTAACACATTTTTAAAATGAACATAAGTTCATTTATTTTCCTTCGGCTTAGTCCCTTCATTCATCAGGGGTCGCCACAGCGGAATGAACCGGCAACTTATCCAGCATGTGTTTTACACAGTGAATGCCCTTCCAGGTGCCACCCAATACTGGGAAACATCCGTACACACTTACATTTACACACATACACTACGGCCAATTTAGTTTATTTAATTTACCAATAACTAGGTCCACATGGAATCGGCACGCACAGAAATTTTTAGCCCATCATTGAGTCTATGTATTTACTTGTGTAAATGTGTGCACATTTATATTTATCCAGTTTTTTAATTAATTTCACAAATATAATTGTGATACAATAAAAGTATTATTACATTTTGATATGATTTATTTAGAATACAGTTTAATATTTTCTGTCATTTAGTAGATATATAATATGGGAGACTTGCTTTGTTTACCAAATAAGTGGATCAAATTGGATTTGCATTGTAAACAATAAACAAAAATTAGTAAATGCTAACTGACCCAGTCTGGACTCGAACCAGCCCCTTAACATAAGCTGTCTTGACTAATTTCTTATGTTTTTGCCATGATGACAGTACATATTTTACAGGTTATTTAGCAAAACACTACTATTCAGCTTAATGTGCTGTTTAAAGGCTTAACTGGGTTAATTAGGCCAGTTAGGGTAATTAGGCAAGTCATTGGACGACAGTGTTTGTTCTGTAGCCAATTAAAAATTATATTTCGTAAGAGGACTAATAATATTGACCTAATTGTTTTTTAAAAACATGTAAAAACTGATTCTATTGCAGCCAGACTGAAAGAAATAAGATTTTCTGCTGAAGAAAATATGAAAATAAACATCACTTAGGAACGATGTGAAAAGCACCCAGAGAAAACCCACACAAATGCAGGGAGAACATGCAAACTCCACACATAAACACCAACTGACCCAGCTGAGGCTCGAACCAGCGACCTTCATGCTGTGAGGCGACAGCACTACCTACTGCACCACCATGTCGCCTGCTGTATAGCTAAATTATTCATTAATTCATTTTCTTTTCGGCTTAGTCCCTTTATTAATAAGGGGTCGCCAGAGCAGAATGAACCGCCAACTTATCCAGCATATGTTTTTACGCAGCGGATGCCCTTCCACCTGCAACTCATCTCCGGGAAACATCCATACACACTCATACACTACGGACAATTTAGCCTATCCAATTCACCTGTACCGCATATCTTTGGACTGTGGGGGAAACTGGAGCACCCGGAGGAAACCCACGCAGGGAGAGCATGCAAACTCCACACAGAAACGTCAACTGACCCAGCCGAGGCTCAAACCAGTGACCTTCTTGCTGTGAAGCAACAGCACTACCTACTGCCCCACCATGTCACCTGAGGTGTAGCTGAATAAGGTAAACAAAAATTGTCCATGGTATATGAGTGTATAAGTGAATGTGCAAGTTGTTTCCTATTACTGGATTGCAACTGGAAGGGCATTCACCGCGTAAAACACATGATGGAATATAGCAGTTGGTTCATTCCGCTGTGGCATCCCTTTGATAAACAAGGAACTAAGATGAAGGAAAATTAATAATTATATGTGTGTTATAACAGGTTTGACATAGACATCATCTTTCAGAGGGGCAAAGTGGAATTTGATGGTATAAATGTTCTGAACTGCTAAAGTTATTCATCAGTACTATCATCATATCGACATAAGCTGCAAAAAAGCGGTTATTTTAACTAAAAGACAGGTATGTATTATTTAACCTATAACAGGTATAATAACTAAAAGAACCATACCTTTTGTGTATTGCTTTATGGTACATAAATGATTTAGACAAGATTAATTTGGTTCATAAAGTACATTTTACAATCTTTTAAAGTCTCATTAGTAAACGTTAACTAATGCATTAACTAACATCAACAGTGAGAATCAGATTCGTTGTTAACGTTAGCTTAATACAAATACAGCTAACTTTATTAGTCGTTAGCTTAATTAAACTAATAAAACAGCTTTGACTATTGATTTAAATTTTTCCAAATTATTAAACATTCATTCATTTTCGTTCAGCTTAGTCCATTTATTCATCAGGGGTGGCCACAGTGGAATGAACCGGCAACTTATCTAGTATATGTTTTACAAAGCTGATGCCCTCCCAGCTGCAACCCAGAACTGGGAAACATCCATACACACTCATTCACTAATATACACTACAGCCAGCTTTGTTTATCCAATTCACCTATATCACATGTCTTTGGACTGTGAGGGAAACCGGAGAACCTGGAGGAAACCCACGCCAATACAAGCATGCAAACTCCACACAGAAATGCCAACTGACCCAGCCGGGACTCGAATCAGCGACCTTCTTGCTCGAATCAGTGACAGTGCTAACTACTAAGCCACTGTGTCGTCAGTTGATAAACATTAAATAAACATCACCTAAGATTGAGTATAAGTGCTTTACAGTGGGTAGTTATCGTTTGTTTAGTTCCAATAATGTTAACAAAAGGAGTCTTATAGTTTGTTTAAGGCCAGCTTAAATGTGAAAATGTTTACGCTTGACAATAAATCGCCTATTAAGTTTTCAAGCAGGCGGTTCATTCCGCTGTGGAAACCACTGATAAATAAGGGACTAAGCTGAAAGAGTTTTCAAGCCTCTGTTGCTGTGATGATGAACACCAACAAAAAATCAAAATATTCTTAAAAGGCAGTCTTAACGTTTATATAATAATGTATTATTAATATTATTATTATCATTGTTGTATTATTAAACAAAACAGCTACTATGTTACTGTATTTACAGCAGATACGTAAAACCATTATCATAAAATCCAGTTTTCTTTTTCATTTTAAGCAGAAAGCTCTGTGCATGAAACTCTTTTTAGTCCCTAACCCAGATGTAGGCTTTAGTCATAATATTACCCAGTAGTCTATTATACTAATATGACTAATTAGTTTAAAATAACCAAACAGATTTTAGAGTTAGATAACAAAGAAATGCCTCCTCACTTAACAAGTACTCACGTCTGACTGTGTATCGTTCACCCTGATACAGCTTGTTTTTACAAATGTGCAACCGAAGCAGAAATATCAGCACGCAATGTCTGATAACGCAGAGCTATCGCCATTGCGCTGCGATAAACGAGATGGATTTGATATCGTCTTTGTTGCTGGGGCGCGCGGGCAGAGCCTTTTTTCCCGCTCGCTGCAGCAGCCAGGGGCGGCAGTAACACACACTCGGGGCTCGGTGATTGAGAGGCCGCGAGCCGAGCTGATGCTCCCCGCGTCTTGAACTCCCGCACCAGGGGAGCAGACCACCGGATGACCCGCAGCTGAAGGTCGCGGGGGCGAGACAGGACGCGCGTGCGTGCTAATTGATTCACGCGCACTGTGGGAATGCGCGAGACGCCGAGGCCCCAAATGTGACAAAACACTGTTTAAATAAAAGTTGGAATAAGTTATATTTAGGATGAAGTGTAAAACTGCTTAAGGAGTCATTTTTTAGGAAAATGACTGAGCATCAGTTTACGTCTTTGTCAACTACTGGCACGTAATCGACTAAATAGCGGAAACTTTTCCCTCATCACTATCTGTTGATGTCATTATAGTGACATACACACAATAATGAGGCGTTTTATCGACACAGTCACACCGTGAGACCGCCTGAGGGCTGATGACAGCGTGCAAACTGTCATTTCACAAAGTGAAAGCATCTCCGTGCCCTGTGCTGAACCAGTGGGTCGGGTCAAGTTTATTTACATTGTCACAATTCAAAGCGGTAGTCCTGACGCTCACGCCTCTCTCTCACCCGCATTTAGATCAGTGCTTCGGCTTATCTGTCTTTATCTGCCTAAGTATTAAGTTCGAACCTTCAGGGCAAAGAAAACACGGGACGGTGGCGGCTTAATGATCCTTTGTCAGATCACAGCGGGAGATGAGAAAGCACCATCCCATGACAGACCTGATGAATGACACAGACGGGACAGAAAGAGGGGGAACGGTCAACTTTAGCCAAACTCCATGCAACTCCTAGCCACAACGCACGCGGATAAATAAAGCATACACAATAGCTGACCGCTTCAGAGCATCCAGAATGGATGTCTGGATGCAGCTGTCGCAGTTTTCGGAGGATTCTTGATTAGTTTCGCTGTGTTTTTGTGCCCAACGCGCGCTCCCGTGTGTGCCGCGGACAGTACGGTACCTGGCGCGGCTCTTGCTGCAGTTTCTCGAGGCGCCGCCGGTGAGTTTATGTCGCTTGCGTTCTCGTCCAGGTCCCCGTCGTCTTCTTCTTCTTCATCAAAATCTCCTCCCTCGGAATTAACCGCCGTGCCCTCATCTTCCTCACAAGAACGGAGAAGAGAGGACATTATATTCCCGTCGGTGACCCCGTTCCGCGAGATCTAAAAGTGTATTCCTTCCAAATTATGATATTTATGTAATATTCAAATCGACACACAAAAAGTGGGGGGCGTTTTGGAATATTTTACACTACAAGGCAGAGAAACAAAGATGGCCGCCCTTATATTTATTTTTTAACAACCCCCCCCCCCCCATAAGAAAAATCCCCTTACATAAAAATGGCTGACTATATTATTTCAGAACGCCCCCCTCCTTCTCCTCCTCCTTTTTTCCTTTATTTCTTTCTCTCCCCCCCCCCTCTCTCTCTCTCTAGTCTCCCCTCCCTCCTTAAAAATAAGCACTTTGTTACAGTAGGGAGGCGTTTTGCTAAATGCAACTTGTCTGTGAGCTGCTTTTATTGCGTGTGCTCGTGTTCTCTCACTGCTGCAGACTCTTGCCTGTAACTGTCTGGTTTTTCCGAAAGTGCACGCAGTGGCGGCGGCGCGCACTGTGCGCAAAGCAATGCAAGCGCGACACGAATCTAACAAACATGGCCACCTTAATATTCTGTAAGCCCCCACCTTTGAAAAAAACAAATAGAAATGTGTGGAGGGAATGGGGCTGATGAGAGTGAGGCTGGCTAGAGGGAAAGCGCTGCCGCAGCCATGCCCACACTTACATCATGTTGCACTGCTTAAAAATTAACTGTTTGAGGTGAGGGCAAAACAAAGCAAGTTATCAGAGAGCTTCCCAGCTCTTAATTAATTATTAGCTAAAGCAAATAGAATAACTGATCATTCTGCGCGTTTGGCTGCTGCATTACGCAAATTATTAGCAAATATTGCATGGTGAAGGGGCACGAGTTGGCATGCCGCAAATCACCGGTTATCTGTGCACGCGGATTCACCCATGCCTTCTTTGTGGAATACGCTGAACCTGCACTTTATTCTTCATTTTCCAATGTAGGCTATATTTGGTGTCATATATTTACCAGCGGTTTACAGGCTTTGCCAAATTTAAAGGCTCCCCATTTAATGTCTGATACTTCTGCTTTACATAAAAAGCTAGCAAATTAAAATAGTTATTATTATCAATTATATTAATAGAATGAAAATAAAGTATTATAAATCATAACATTTATATTACTGTTTTTAAATTCTAATCAATAGAGATTTGCATACATATTATTTATTCTGATAAAAATGGGTATAGAAATAGAAATGTAATAAAAGTTTTTCAATGTTTTCTTAACTAATATCCATGCCTTTCATGCCTATAAATCCCACGTTTATTAAATTCATCATATAGGTCTATTGTAGTTTTCCAAAACTGAATGAAGCTGGATCCATTGTTTTTACATTAAATGAGAATTCTTTAATAAATAAATAAATAAAAAACTAATTACAGCATTTGCACCTGTGTTAGATTAGTTTACAACCAGATTTTTGGGATTATTTTGCTTAACTGTTTGAGGTGAGGGCAAGACAAAGCTTGTTATCGGAGAGCTGCCCAGCACTAAATGAATATTAGCTAAAGAAAATAGAATAACTTTGATCATTTTGTGCGTTTGACTGCTGCATTACTCAAATTATTTGATTATAAACCGTTATCTAACCATGCTTTTCTGTGTGAAATACACTGAACTTGCAGTTTATTGTTCATTTTATAATGTAAACTAGAAATGTCATACACTTGCAGTTCTCAGGCTTTCCCAGATTTGAAGGCTCCCTATTTCATTTCTGGTACTTGTGCTTTAACGAAAAAGCTAGCAAATAAAATAATCGTTTATATTATAAATTATATTAATAGAAAAAATAAAGTTATAATATATAGCATTTATAATATTAATTTTACTTATAATTCATCATATATTGTAGTTTTCCAAAACTGCATGATTAGGGAGCGCATCCATTCATTCATTTTTTTTTAGCTTAGTCCCTTCCTTGCAGGCACACAACATCATAATAAGACCTTCATATTAGTTTAAATTTAGGTTATGACATCAGGTGACCAAAATTCAATGTCTAGCCAGCATCTAAGGACAACAATATTTTGACGTCCAATAACAACTTTAAATTACGTTGATAAATGGTTGATTTTAGGTTGTGTTAAAAAGTGACCAAAATCCAACATCTGAGAGATGTCATAGTGATAACGTACACACAACGTCAAGATGTAACACCATTAGATGTTGATATTTGGTTGATTTTAGGTTGTGTTGAAAAGTGACCAAAATCCAATGTCTGATGGATGTAATAGTGGTGACATCCACACAACGTCAAGGTGTGTCATGTAAGACAATGATATTTAATTGATTTTAGGTTGTGTTGTTAAATGATCAAAATCCAACGTCTGATAAATGTCATAGTGGTAACGTCCACACAACGCCAAGGTGTAACATGATTAGATGTTGATTTTGATTGATTTTAGGTTGAAAGTTGCACTTTTGACACCCGATTTTTTATTTCCATACAAGATCCAAGATCCCCTCGACGTTGGGGTAAAAAATCAATATGACGTCATGTTGACATCCTGTGCCTGTAGGGTTTATTCATCAGGGGTCACCACAGTGGAATAAACTGGCAACTCATCCAGCATATGTTTTACACAACAGATGCCCTTTCCAGCTGTAACCCAGAACAGGGAAACACCCATACACACTCATTTACATTCTATGGCCAATGTAGTTTATTCAATCCACCTATAATACATGTCTTCAGACTGTGGGTGAAACCGGAGCACTCAGAGAAAACTGTGTGTACACGGGCAGAACATGGAAACTCCACAGAAAAATGCCAAATGACACAGCTGGGACTCAAACCAGCGACCTTCTTGCTGTGAGGCGTAAATGCAAACCACTAAACCACCGTGTTGCCCCCATGAGGCAACTCTTCTTAAATTAAAACGAGAGAATAAAAACTAAACTACAACGTCTGTGCCTGTGTTGGACATTAGCTTACACCCAGATTTGTGTGATTATTAGCTTATTTTAGAGTATATTTGCCATAACTGTTCGTTCTTGTATATACACAGCACAAAGCCAACCCCACAAAATGTCATTTAAAGCTAGTAGGCAAAAGAAAGCGGTCGCCAAAAGATCCACACTAGCAGATGTTAACGGCATCTCAAAAATAAGTTTTATAAAGCATCGACTGAACCCAAATGTTGACTGCATGAAATCATTTCCGTGCACATGCATACACATATAATGCTACTTAATTAGGGTTGAGAGCCTGCTGTGGCCTACAATACAGTAGCTGCTGCATTTCCTCCCAGCAATTACCATGGCAACCACCAGACTTTATGGTTCAGGGGTTTATTATGTAGGCAGGCATTCATCTTCTTTATTCTGTTGCTCAGTATTTGATTGGATAAAGCCCAGAGAGCTGCAATAAGATAAGCACCGGCAGGAATCGATGAAACACTGGAAACATGAATAGTTGATGTGGCGTTCATGCCTCTCGCTCAAATGACTGCAACATAAATTTGCTTCCAGAGGATATGATATTGTAATGAATTACACGCCGTTGTTCGCTTTAATAACGTGTGTCTTTAGAGTTCAGTGAGGTCGTCGTTAAAGTACAGACAAATAGATGGAGAGAAGAGGTTACAGTCTGGGCTTCCGCAGTAAAACTCGTCCTCCTCGGGGATGCCATTTTCACTAAGGGTCTTACTCATGTCTAGATTTATACCACTGTGTTTCCAGGTGTAGCTTGCGGCATGGGAATTGTAGAACAGGTATCGGTGGAGAATCTCATCTAAAGATTCCTCGGAGCAAACCTGCTTAGAAAACAACAGATTAGATCTGTTTGCCTGAAACACTGACAAATAAAAAAAAAATCATACAATTTCACAAATCATTATAAAGAAATAGCAAGAACAGGTCACTTTGTATCAAGTATATTCATTCATTTTCCTTCAGCTTAGTCTCTTTATTCACCACAGCCGCCACAGCGGAATGAATCTGGGAACTTATCCAGCATGTTTTACACAATAAATGCTCTTCCAGCTGCAACCTAGTACTGGGAAACATCCATACACACTCATTCACACACATACACTACGGCCAATTTAGCTTATTCAATTCATCTACAGTGCATGACTTTGGACTGTGTGGCAAACCGAAGCACGCGGAGAAAACCCAAACCAATAACGGGGAGAACATGCAAACTCCACACAGAAATGCAAACTGACCCAGCTCAAACCAGGGATCTTCCTGCTGTAAGGCGACAGTGCTAACCATTGAGCTTCTGTGTCACCGTGTATAGCAATAAGTCATTATAATCATTCTAAAAAAAAATTCACACCTCATCTGTAATTATATCAGCACAAAAAGAATGATTTTATTATGAACTTGTAACGATTTTCTCCTCAGGTGAGGAACAACAAAAACATTTACATCCAATCAGAATCTTTCCTGCCTCATAAAGCTTGAGCCTTCGCCTGTGAGCATAGCAGAACATGTAATATTGAGTTAATACAACATTTTATTTAAGAAATTAGAATATTTAGAATTAGAATTAGAAGTTATTTTTATATATTTAGAAACTTGTGACAATACAGAAACTTTCTGTACTGCCCCTATTTTGTGTTTACTTCCTTTGTCACTGCCTTTTATAATGAGTTCAACCCCATTGGATGCTACAACCAATTACAATGATGGGAAATTATATAAAAGGGTTTTTTTCTTTCTTCTGGGAGAGAGAGTTCTGACCTCCAGTGTGGGAGTGGTGTTTGCGTCACCAAGTTGCGTTGCGGGTGTGGCTCTGCCTGGGTCTGAGGAAGCTGAGGAAGAGATGCGGCGATGCTCAAGTTTTCACTGACTTGTCCTTTATAGCCACCGTAACAACAAGTTTCCTGGTAATTGCTGACGAGTGCCAGTCTTATGTTACCTTCGTGTTGAAAAATTACCGGTGCGATGTGTTAGGACACCTCCGAAAACGGCTGCCTGTTCATAATTTCTGTCCGTTCTGCCAAGTCACCTGCCAGCCAGTGAACTGCTGACGTGTAACCTCCTGCAATCACCACTGCAAGCCTCTTGGGTCAGTTTCACTCATACACTTACATACATACATTCTCCACCCAACCTCCCTTTATTTTCATTTAATTAGTTATTTGAGAAATTTGAAAAGTTTTGTTTATTTATTTCTTGGTGTATTTGTTGTTGTTTTTTGAGGGGAATATTGTTTTGGGTCACTTAAAATGATTGTAGGATATTGACTATATAAATATTTATTTTTGGTATTGTTGTTACTTGTAGTTGTATTTGCCATTTAAATTAATTCATTAAATCTTTCTAAGTGGAATTCGATTTTCTTGTTCTTATTTCGTATGGTTCTATGTTACTGTATGTAACGGAGGGTCTTGTATAAGTTTTGTTTTCGCTATCCTGGGTAATTAATTATAGTTAGATTTATTTGTGGCAAGGTTTAAAACTTGTCTGGCACCCGAAATCATGCATAAAATTTGTTAATATATGTATGTTATATTATAATATATTTTATTTTTTTTTGCCCGAGGGTGACTGCGTTAGAGGGAGATATTACCAGACGCACCGCCTCAACAGCGCCTTCCGTGGTTCAGTGGTAGAAATCTCGCCTGCCATGCGGGAGGCCCGGGTTCGAATCCAACCTAAGAGTTATTAATTAAATTTTTTTTTTTTGTGTGTGTGACTACCGTTACAGAAATGGCACCCAAACAGGGACATGAACACTTTAAGGGACATTGAACACTTTAAGGGACTTGAATAATTGAAACTTTCATTGATTGACTTGAATAACTGAAAATTTCTTTGACTGACTGACTGACCTGAATTACTGGACAGGGTTTTGTTTGTGAATGTTTAATAGTTTAAAATTGTTTTTTTCTTGCTGAATGTGAGAACTATTGACAAAAATCATCAAATAACAGAAATTGTGTAAAAAAAAAAAAAAAAACTTCTCATGTATGTGGTTTTTGGTATAATGATTTGAGTTTATTGTGAAAATTTGCTTGAGCAACCTGTGTAAGCTGAATTTATTTTTTGTATCAAAGTGTGTGGGAACTTGAACTAGAAAATGTGATCGTCATCTGTCTTGTATTTTTGTACATGCATTTGAAAGGTTTCTCTTACATTGATAGTATGGACATGATGTAATTGATTGCAGAGAACAGTTTGTTTGTGAGTATTTTTTTGTTTAATTGGGTTTTTTTATTTATTTATTTTTTTCTGCTGTCCCAAACACACACAAATCCTAATCACACCCACAACCAACACAAGTCATGGCCCAGTTCTTTTCCCATTCAACGTCAACATATGTTGATATTGATGCACCTGATGCCCCAACAATTTCCACGCCAGTGTGGTCACCTCCAGTGCAAACTCAAACACTTTCTGGACTTCCACCTCATGACCAAATTATGCATAATATTTCACCGGTCCATAGTTTCCCAAGCCATGCAACTCCAGTACAGACACTTCCTACTGCTCTGGGAGGTCATATTCTAATGCAACCTCTTTCTTTGTCCCAGGAACATGTTAGCATGCAACTGTGCACGTCTGCAGATGTTTCATCACCTTCTACAATGGAACAGCATGATCTGCCTGGGAACCTTCCAACTCCTAGGAGAGAAATTCAGCAGGTCAGTTCTTATGTGCAAGGTAATTTGGACAATCTGATGGTAACAATGAAAAAACAAGAGAAATGTTTGCATGAACTTACTCAAAAGCTGAAAACTTCATCATCCCAGCATGTGAATCAAATCACCACCCTTACAGCCAAAATAGAGTCTAATAAGCAAGAGATTGTCACCATACTCACTGGAGCTAAGCAACAAGAGGCTGCAGATGCTGACCAGTTGGTCAAAGCTGTACAATTGATGCTTGCAACTGAGTTTCAGAAATTTGAATCAACCCTTACCTCAGCAGTTGTTGACAAAGTGGAAAAACTCCGGAGAGATGTCCACCATGATCTCAAATCAATCCAGCAAACCCTCCAGGGAAGTTTGGATCAGCTTACTACAAATCTTCAGCAATGTGAAGAAAAAATTAGTAAATGTCAGACCTGTGTTACACAGTTGAAAAAGGATTTACAAGTGCACAATGTGAAAGATGTTGAACCTCAAACAGAAACAAAAGCTGCTCCAGTTACAAGTACACTCTCCACTGAGACTGTTTCAACTTTACCAAATACCATGGTCAAAAGTGATCACCTTAAATTAACTTTTCCCACCTTTGGACGACATACAGATGATACTGACCCTTTATTGTACCTAACAAAATGTCAAGATTTCCTGGCACTTCATCCTTTGACAGATGCAGATCTTTTGGCTACCTTTCGCACTGTCTTATATGGCACAGCTCGGGACTGGTGGGAAGTGAGTCGCTCCAATATTGCGACTTGGAAGGAATTTGAGTCTGCATTTCTTTCTGCATTCCTGTCTGAAGACTACGAAGATGAGCTTGCTGAGCGTGTTCGTACTAGAGTTCAAGGAGACAGAGAGTCAATTCGAGATTTTGCATTTACTTATCGAGCACTTTGTAAAAGGTGGAAATCCACTCTAACAGAGACTGAAATTGTAAAAATGATCCTAAAAAATATCAAACCATACCTTGCCAGCCAACTGCGCAGTAGAGTGAACACCGTGGAGGATCTAGTTAAATTGGGATATCTATTGGAACGAGACTATGAAGAACAAAGACGGTATGAAAGTCGAATGGCTCACAAACAAGCAAGTTCACAAAAATCTTTCTCCAATCGACCTGTTGAGAAACAGCCTATTCAGTGTTGGAGGTGCAGTGGTCCACATCCACCAGGAAATTGCCCAATGTATTTAACTCCACCTTCCCAGCAATCTTCCACGCAACATCACCCAAACCATGGAAAGAGTTTTCATGCTGCAAAGTCAGGAGGTCGACCTACGAACATCATTGTAGCAGCCTCAGAAACACCCCAATCAACAAAAGAAGTTCCAAATGTTTTCCTTCCATCTACAACTATGTCATCTCTGGCCATTCCACAACAATTAGTTGTCCCAATTAGTATTGGATCATGGTTTGGAAAAGCCATACTGGACACTGGAGCAAGCTACACGCTAATACATGAAAGTCTAATGCAGAATTTTGATACCTCTGCCCAGCTACAAAACTGGTCGAGTGGACCTCTTTACTTGGCTAATGGAAAAGCGGAGATACCCTTAGGATGGTTAAACATCACTATTCAAATACATGGTAAATCCTTTGTAGTACCTGCTGTTGTCCTCCCATCTCAAGCTCTTGCATATGCCATCATCTTGGGTTTGGACTTCATATTCTTTAGTGGTCTGAAAATTCATGTTAGTGAACGCAAGTATTCTTTTACGTCTGATCCTACTGAAGAACACCCATTTCAACCTGGATATGCAAGTGAACCTCTAGTTAAAATGACACCCATGACAGAAAAAAAGACGCTCAGAAAGAACAAACTCAATCTCACCTTGTTAAGTGCTGTCCCTCCACCTCAAACCTCATTGGGTATGCTACAAACTGATCATGTCGATGATGCAACACAGATCTGGGATGCTGTAAGTAAAGCACAGCTTCCCAAAGAAGAAAAGCAACAGTTACTACAGATCCTGCAGAATAACCCCAGGGTATGTACTCAAAGAACTGGAAAAACCAAGTTACTTCAACACCGTATCTACACCACCAGTCAGGTACCTATCAAACAAAAGCCATATCGTTTGTCTCCTGTAAAACAACAGGTGATGGAGGAGCAATTGGAACAAATGTTGAGAGAAGGTATTGTAGAACCATCACATTCTTCTTGGGCTTCACCGGTGGTGTTGGTTCCTAAGAAAAATGGCAAGTTAAGATTCTGTGTGGACTACCGCAAAGTAAATGCAATAACGGAAAATGATGCTTACCCTCTTCCAAACATCACAGAGATACTAGAATCTCTCTCTGGATCAACAATTTTTTCTACCATCGATTTAAACAGTGGGTATTGGCAAGTGATGATGGATCCTGACAGCAAAGCAAAGACTGCTTTTATTGTGTCTGATGGGCTATATCAATTTAATGTTATGCCTTTTGGATTAAAAAATGCACCTGCTACATTCCAGAGGTTAATGGAGACCGTACTAGGGGAACTAAGACGAAAGATATGCCTTGTCTACATTGATGACATAATTGTGTATTCTCCCTCAGTGACCCAACACTTCTGTGATCTGCAAACCATCCTCCACAGGCTAGAAGCTGCTGGACTGACCATCAACCTGGAAAAATGCAAGTTTTTCCTACTAGAGATCACGTTTCTAGGGCATGTGGTAAATGCTAAAGGTATCACGGCAGATCCGAGCAAAGTTGAGGCCAT
The DNA here is from genome assembly GCF_052040795.2 of Danio rerio. Taxonomy (NCBI): domain Eukaryota; kingdom Metazoa; phylum Chordata; class Actinopteri; order Cypriniformes; family Danionidae; genus Danio; species Danio rerio. The sequence goes on from NC_141027.1 coordinate 20,874,340, forward strand.
TCTCTCTTTTCCTACACCCAACAATCTGAAGGAAGTTCAGCGATTCCTGGGACTAGCCGGCTGGTACCACCGGTTTGTGCAAAACTTTTCAAAAATTGCTGAGCCCCTCAATGCCCTGAAGAAAAAAGGACAGGTGTTTAAATGGACAGCACAGTGTCAACAATCATTTGACCAGTTAAGATCATGCCTTACCTCACCTCCCATTCTTGCCCACCCTGACCTCAAAATACCTTTCATTGTATACACTGATGCCAGCGATACAGGACTGGGTGCTATTCTCACTCAACGAAAGGATCCAGGTAGTGAAGAGGTCATTGCCTATGCCAGTCGCACCTTAACTGGGGCTGAGGTAAATTACACTGCAACAGAAAAAGAATGTTTAGCTGTTGTTTGGGCATTGGAGAAGTGGCAACATTACCTAGAGTACAAGCTCTTCACAGTAGTAACGGACCATTCTGCTCTTCAGTGGGTGATGGGATCCACAAAAACTAACAGCCGCCTTATTCGATGGGTCTTGAGACTGCAGAAATTCAACTTCATCATTGAATACCGAAAAGGGAAGTTAAATGTAGCTCCTGATGCTTTGTCCAGATCACCTCTCACTTCAATTTCTCCTGTTACAGCAGTTTACACGAAGCAGCAAACAAACCAGCACACAGAGCTTCCAGTTTCTGATGTTGTCCTATGGGAGGAACAACATTCAGATGAAGAAACAACAAAACTACTACAGGCTGTAGCAGAAGAACCAAATCAATTGGAACAATATGAAGTGATAGAGGACAAGCTGTACCATAAAACTTACCTGAAGAATGACCAAGTACATTATCGTGTGTATGTTCCAAACCGTCTTCGGCCGACACTACTTCATCACTATCATTCACACCCGCTAAGTGGCCATCATGGAATATACAAAACTTATAAACGAATCCAAGCAGTTGCTTTTTGGCCAGGCTTATGGACTGATGTGAAGAGACACGTTAAAGAATGTGTGAAGTGTCAAACGATCAAGTATGATAATCAGAAACCAGCAGGAAAACTTCAATCAACCATCACCTCTCGACCTAATCAAATGCTTGGAGTTGATATTATGGGACCCCTACCTCGGAGTACACAGCAAAACGAGTATTTGTTGGTGTTTGTTGACTATTACTCCAAATGGGTTGAGTTCTTTCCCATGCGTCAGGCAAATGCTCAGAGTGTTGCTGTGATTTTTAGAAGAGAAATCTTAACCCGTTGGGGGGTTCCAGACTTCATTCTCTCTGATCGAGGAACACAGTTCATCTCATCTGTGTTTAAGAATGTATGTGAAAAGTGGGGAGTTACACAGAAGCTAACAACGGCTTATCACCCTCAGACCAATATGACAGAACGGGTGAATAGAACTGTCAAAAGTATGATTGCGTCATATGTGGATGACAACCACAGCAAATGGGATCAGTTCTTACCTGAGATTAGATTCGCAATGAATACTGCCATCCAGGAAACCACGGGAGTAACTCCAGCAGAACTGCAGATTGGAAGGAAACTGCATGGACCAATGGATAAAATACTTCATGGTCAGAATCTTATCCCCGATAATACCTCTTATGATGTAGTCTGTCACATACAACAACTGAAGTCACAAGTTCAAGAGAATTGCCGAAGGGCACAACAACGCCAACTCCGAAACTACAACAAAAAGAGAAGAGAGGCCGGTTTCAAAAATAAAGACAGAGTATGGTTGCGCAATTTCCCTCAGTCCAGTGCACAGCACAAGTTCAGTGCCAAGCTGGCACCAAAATGGAAAGGACCTTACCGAGTTTTAAAACAACTGGGACCTTTAAATTATCGTATAGCCTTGGAGGAAACTGGAGAAGATGTGCGCACAGTACATGTGTGTAATCTTAAAGAATGTTTCCCAACAGCTGAGGAGTTGGAAGTCCAAGAAAAAAAACGACTTCGGGAATTGTTTGAAGAAACCTCTGAAGAGGAGGAATTTTTTGGATTTTGATTGTATTTCTTTTAACAACCATGGGTTGTTTTGTCAAGGGGGGGAGAATGTGACAATACAGAAACTTTCTGTACTGCCCCTATTTTGTGTTTACTTCCTTTGTCACTGCCTTTTATAATGAGTTCAACCCCATTGGATGCTACAACCAATTACAATGATGGGAAATTATATAAAAGGGTTTTTTTCTTTCTTCTGGGAGAGAGAGTTCTGACCTCCAGTGTGGGAGTGGTGTTTGCGTCACCAAGTTGCGTTGCGGGTGTGGCTCTGCCTGGGTCTGAGGAAGCTGAGGAAGAGATGCGGCGATGCTCAAGTTTTCACTGACTTGTCCTTTATAGCCACCGTAACAACAAGTTTCCTGGTAATTGCTGACGAGTGCCAGTCTTATGTTACCTTCGTGTTGAAAAATTACCGGTGCGATGTGTTAGGACACCTCCGAAAACGGCTGCCTGTTCATAATTTCTGTCCGTTCTGCCAAGTCACCTGCCAGCCAGTGAACTGCTGACGTGTAACCTCCTGCAATCACCACTGCAAGCCTCTTGGGTCAGTTTCACTCATACACTTACATACATACATTCTCCACCCAACCTCCCTTTATTTTCATTTAATTAGTTATTTGAGAAATTTGAAAAGTTTTGTTTATTTATTTCTTGGTGTATTTGTTGTTGTTTTTTGAGGGGAATATTGTTTTGGGTCACTTAAAATGATTGTAGGATATTGACTATATAAATATTTATTTTTGGTATTGTTGTTACTTGTAGTTGTATTTGCCATTTAAATTAATTCATTAAATCTTTCTAAGTGGAATTCGATTTTCTTGTTCTTATTTCGTATGGTTCTATGTTACTGTATGTAACGGAGGGTCTTGTATAAGTTTTGTTTTCGCTATCCTGGGTAATTAATTATAGTTAGATTTATTTGTGGCAAGGTTTAAAACTTGTCTGGCACCCGAAATCATGCATAAAATTTGTTAATATATGTATGTTATATTATAATATATTTTATTTTTTTTTGCCCGAGGGTGACTGCGTTAGAGGGAGATATTACCAGACGCACCGCCTCAACAGCGCCTTCCGTGGTTCAGTGGTAGAAATCTCGCCTGCCATGCGGGAGGCCCGGGTTCGAATCCAACCTAAGAGTTATTAATTAAATTTTTTTTTTTTGTGTGTGTGACTACCGTTACAAACTGAAAGATAAAACAATTAAATTCAAGCAAAATATTGCAAAAAAAAAAAAAATTACAACCTATACATTTTCAACTTAATTTGTTATAATCACCAGCTATCTAGTGTCTGCAGATCGATGGAAAACACAGAACTACAAATCCAGTCATGCACCGCTCACATGCACCTGTTCCTAATTCCATTGATTTTACACACTCACGGCTAGGAGCTGCTCATGAACTGATTACATGGACTATATACACAGCACATACGCACACCTCTTTGTTGAGCCTTGTTTTTTGAACAACGTTTACATTGCCTTGCTCTGTCGTGTTTTAGACCCTCGCCTTGTTTGTTTGTTTCTGTTGTCTGCCGCCAGCCTGTACAGAACAATCGCCTTTGTATTTGACAACGACTCTGAATTTGCCTGCATACATCTGTTTGCTCCTGGTTGTGACCATTGCTTGCCTGACCATTCTCGATAAACATACATTTGGATCCGCACTTTCCTCTTGAGGGCCCCACTTCACATAACAAAATTGTAAATTTTTTTACTTCTCTTGATTTTTCCTTGTTTTATATTTGTATTTAATGTTTTTCTCTAACATAAATTTTGTGTGTACTAGATTTGGACCATTATCGTAAGTTAATATTGTATAACTTCCTATAGAAAATATGAATTTAAAAGATAGATTTGCAAAGGGTGTGCTTATATATGCTGAGCACTGTATAACATTGTCTTTTTTTGCCAACAAAAAAAGTTTCAAACAAAGGCAAGGCAGAACATTTGAGAATGTACAGATCGTGAATTTATCTCTTTTTGAACTAATCATATAAGGCAAAATGATCCATTTTAATGCATTATGTCTGTGCAGAATGCATATAGAAAGCCATGGTAGCTCTACTTTGTCGACAGTGGCAATAATGGTAATTCTAGATTTCTGATGATTCTGTTAGTGACACCAACAGGCAGACAGTAAAATGGCCTCGGTGTGCATGCTTGTTTGTGCCGGTTTTGTGTAGTTTAATTTCACAAAGCTGAAGATCAGTCTAACCATTATGCTTTTGCTTCATATTTTGAAATTATGCAACCTGATTAAAAATAACCACTGCAATATTATGAGCCTGGTTTCTCTTGAGGGTCTTTTTTTCTTCACTTTCGTCAATTGGTGAAGTCTGTTCCTCACTGCTGTCACCACTGGCTAGCATGTTTTGGGACTTGTGGAGCTGCGCATTGATGGATTTGCTCTTTAGTGTTTGGACTTTAGGCAGTGAAAATTAAACCACACTGAACTGAACTAAACCGAACTTCAACTCTAAAAACTGGACTGACAGTTTCTATTTACTATAATCTTCTATGTTAAGTTGCATTGTAAAATCGCAATATAAATAAAGATGAATTGAAAAATTGAATAGAATTTATGCAGACTCTTGATTTGAAGCATGATTAAACTGCAGTGGTCACTTATTTTAGATTGCTTCAATAAAAATGGCTGAGTAGACAGTATATAACTCCAGTTAAGTTGCATCATTTTAACCCAAATATCCTAATATAAGAGAATGGAAATATTTCATTGTATGTGGAGTGTTTTAAAGTCAGTGTTTTGGTTAAAATACTGAATATTGTAAGTCAAATCACTGATCCCAGCATTACATATTAGTCCATTGAACTTTAATGTGACCAAACATGACAGATTGCCATTAATTTTATGTTTGCTGTAAGGTAAACATGTAATTGCGTGTTTTTGGGGGCAGGGGGTGGGGGGGGCAATCCTAGTGTATCTCAGTGGATAAAGGGGATGACCTCTTGCATCGCCTTAGAAAAGATTTCTTATTTTTTGAAAAACAAAATTCATATATTCTGGTCTATTTGGAAAACCTTTGACTTTTTGGAGAATCTAGATGGTGATTCCTTTCTTGGTCATTGAAAGTATATAGATTAGACAAATATGTTATTGCTGTATTATTTTAGAATTATTATTATTATTTCTTTCAAAGTGTATTAAGTTATGTTGAATCTACACTATTCTTGTTGTATTTTTGTTTTTGTATTTTTTTGTATTCTTTGTCAATTTGTATGACAGTGCCAAAAAAAGTGCAGGGGTGACCTCTATTTTTAACAAAATAATCTATTCACTGCGGATAGTTCAGCCTAATATAAAAAATAACAAACACCCTGTTCATGTACTCATAATTACATTTAATATTGTTTATAAATAAATAAATGAAGAAAATATCATAATTGGCACATTTGCTAGATCAAAAAAAAAATTGCCATGGAAAAGCAAGATCAATGCATTACTATTGCATTGTGTTGTTACTATTGTAACATATTGATTACAGTGTTATTGTACATTTAAGTAACGAGTAATATAAATTGGCACCATGTACCTGCTATGGGATTAGGATTTAGAGATTATTATGCGTAATAATGCATAATGTAACATGTTCATGTACTGTTTTAGCCATAACAATTAAATGTGTTCCAAATTCATGTCTATTTTATAAATATTCCTGTAGAAAGAATTTACCCTAGACAGGAGGACCAGAATAAGAACAGCCAGATGATTATTCAGCTCAAAGTTTGTTTAAAACACAGCCTGGTGGCTGCCGACGGTCAGTCTGAGAGCGCTTCTAAAGCCAGAGGCTCAACATTAGCTCCATTTCCCTCAAGCTTAAAGAGGAGGGAGGATGAAAAAGATGGAGCGGAGCTAGAAAAGAGAAGTAACTGTGTGATTCTGCCCTCTTCAGGATGAAGTTGAACAGGGCAAGCATGCAATTTGACAAAGTATGTGCAGTAAAACACACACGTCTGGAATGTTTGAATAATTAACACGCACTTCTTTGGGGAACATTCCTGAAAACATCTTGCAGATGAGTCAGCATCAACATTTTCTGCTTGTTAACAAAGAGCAAGTTAGTGCCAGGTTAAGATTGGCCTACCTCCAGCTTCTGCTCCTGGGAGGTTAGAGTGTTAATAATGCGGATCCAGCGTGTTTTGGCAGACAGCAGCCCAACTTCATAGCGATTATCCTTCCACCACGGCTTCCCGAAGTTATTGGCCCAGTCGGTGCGAGGGCAAGGAGGGGGTATGTGTATGAAGCGCCCCCTAGGGGTGTAGTATTTAATGCAGCCAGTCAACGGGTCAACATGTGTAAGAATCTAAAAGGAGAAAACATAACACTGAGAAGAGACAATACCTACACTTGAATTTTCATCGATTTTTTTCAATTTCTCCACTGTTTCTCCTTATCCCAAGGTTCAAGTAATCTTGGATCCGGCCCATATCCAGAGCAGATGTTTGTCATGGATTTTGATGAGTCAAGAGCACAATACTGATTCCAGTAACAGATGAGTCCCTGCATTGACTGCATCTGCTAGCCTGAACACCTGCACGTTGACTTTCTTGGACCTGCACCTTCTCCGTTGCACATTCTTATAGTTCTAAAGCCCTTCGCTCTCCCCCTTCATGTTTGACCAGAGGAGAACTGGTCACCCTGACTAAGCCTGGTTTCTCCCAAGGTTTGTTCTCCATTTCCATCATTAGCGGAGTTCTGGATTGCTTGGTTTGGGCCGATGGAACTGCGCTTCATTTGTATTGAACTGAACTGAATTAAACTGAACTTCAACAGTGCTATTTGTTTTTAACTAATAGGATAATCAGGATTCATTTAAATGGAACTCTCTAGAACTCAACTCTCCTGTCTGCCTGATATGCTGGAATGTTTTCTACAGTCTGAAATATTGATATTGGTTGTTTTTATCCTCTATTCTCTATCTAAGTTAAGACATCTAGATTGTTAAAGCCCTATTAGAAATAAAGATGACTGGACTCCTTCTGAGTGTAGTGAACTCATTGCCGTGTTCAAAAAAACTGTTGGAATGAATTGGGCTTTGTGACACGGTACATTATCTTGCTGAAAGCAGCATCACAAGATGGTTACAATGTGGTCAGACCGCGGACATGGTCAGCAAAAATACAACAATAGGCTGAGGCATACGGGGCCAAAAGTGTGCAAAGAAAATCTCCCTCACACCATTAAACCACTATCAGTAGGGAGAGCAATTGATTCAAGGCAATGGAGGAATCCATACTTTAAGGTTGTTTTGTGACAATCTTTACTGCAAAAACCTCTGCTTCAAGTTTTGAAGTGCTGTATGTTTTCACAGATGCTCTTCTGCAGACCTCGGTTGAAAAGAGTGGTCAAAGATATACTTTTCTATCAGCTCAAACCAGTCTGCCCCTAAAGGCATTTTCGCTGACAGAAATTATGCCTACTGGATGGTTTCTTTCTTATTTTCTGAACATTTTCCTGAAAACTCTAGAGATGGTTGTGTAAAAATCCCAATCAGTTGTTCCTGAAATGCTAATTTGGCACCAACTAAACCACTGTCAAAGTGACTTAAATCATCTTTCTTCTCTATTTTGACGTCCAGATTGAACTTCAGGGCCCAGTTTTCAAAAGTCCACTGGGATTTTTATATAAGATCAGACCATGTAATCCAATCTTACATATGAAGATCAAACCTGCCCTTAGGGTTATTCAAAACTTTGAACTCAGATTGAAATCTATTTGATCCAAAAAAAAAAAAAAACAGGATCATCCTGATCCCATCAGAAGGGTGAATTCACTTGTGATTTTTTTAACCAAATAAAAAGTTTTATTTTTTTAGTGAATGATTACAAACCTAATGGTTATTGATAGGGCTGTGCAATTAATCAAATTAAATTTGTGATTAGGTAAGAGGCTGCGATATAAAATATATGACAGTCTTACTAATCAATTGAGTCAGCATACTTTTGTTCTGCCCAATTAGAATTGTGCAACCAAACTTTACGGAACGCCCACAATAAAAAAAACAAACAAACAAACCGGAAAGCACAAACGAGTGGGATGATGGCATCTGCCACTTCAGAAGCATTAATAGATGAATATCAAAAAAACAAAAAACATACAAAACAAAAAGTCAGACACCAAACAAAACCAGGTAATTTGTAAGGGGAAATACAACAACCCGCACCTAAAAAAGCACCACAGGCGGCTATATGAGGAAGCTTCTCGCTAAAAATTCAACTAAAAGTATTACCAATGGCACTCAATCTAGTAGCTAGCAAAGTAATTTAAGAGTTGTTTTCTAAAATAAGTTAATATCTTTTCATTTCCACTCAATGCATTTTAGCAGTAAGAAGTTACGATACAGATTATTGAGCTGAAGCTTGACTACAAAATAAATCGCAAAACAAATCGAAATCGCAATATGTCAAAAAAAAACACAATTAAACATTTTCTCCAAATCGCACATCGCTAGTTGCTGATATTAATTCCTACATATTTGGGCCGGAATAAGATTCTGACGGTATAATAACCTTGGATAAAAATATCACTGTTTCACGGTATCAAAGTATTATGATTACTGCTCTAAAATAAGTTATTTTTAAAAGTCTGGGTAAAAACACAAACTTTTTGTCTCCTTTGAATGCAATATATATATATATATATATATATATATATATATATATATATATATATATATATATATATATATATATATATATATATATATATATATCTTCTTCTCTGGCCTTAGTCCAGTATGGTTGCAGGGTCGGCTCTTTGGAACAAGCCATTTTAGACTTGTCCATATGATAACGACTTTTTTTTTTTTACACATTCCGGCCAGCCTGTCCTCTGGGCCTGTCACCCTCATACACTACGGACAATTTAGCCTACCCAATTCACCTGCAGCATGTCTTTGGACTGTGGGGGAAACCGGAGCACCCACGTGAACGCAGGGAGAACATGTAAACTCTTTATATATATATATATATATATATATATATATATATATATTTTTTTTTTTTTTTTTTTTTTTTTTTTTCCATTTATAATATTTTGAAGCAGTAAACACGTAAGGCTAGATAATTCAAATAAATCATAGACTTCTGCTTTTGTTTTAAAAACACAGATTTCATCACAATTTAAAACAGCATCTTTGGATATATTTTTGCCTGAGATACAAACCAGAAAACAACATAAATAAAACATCTTACATATACCTTAGGAATGGTATTGCAGAAAATTTTGTAGGTTTTAAAACCTTGACTTTTCCAAATCGCGGCATACCTTGAAAACGGTTATCATACCATGCCTAATATAAAGCATGTCACATCTAATGAGACATGGTAAACGACAACAAAACGGTATTAAAGCAGTATTGTATTAGAACATTTTTCTTACCATTAACACAAACAATGGCTATTTGTGTCCAATGATATTTTGTCTACCTGCTTTTTTTTTGCTAAGCCAGTATAGGCTACTGTTGGTTCCATTTAAGGCTCTGGTAAACAGGATTTGATAATCCTGAAAGTTGGTATTTGAAACACAGTGATCCAACCCAATGTTCCTATAAAAAAACTTTCATAAAAGTAAGATAGATCAGTTAATCCTGGATAGCAAAACATGGGATTTCCAAATCTGGATCAATTTGATCCAGATTAATAAAATAAAATAAACTGGGCTAAGCAAATCATCTTGAATACGTCTAGTTGCTTGCATGGATTTGCTGATTAGGCAGTTGTGTTAACCAGCACAGTTAAATAAATCGCCTGGACAGTGTTTGTTTACATTAAAATAATAATATATTTGGAAATATATCTTCACAAAGTTGTCATGTTTTAAGTGTTGTTAGTGGCTTACGTCCTTTGTCTTTGGGTCGAACCAGTGACTGATGTCCTTTCCTGCGCACTCTATAATAGGCTTCAATAAAACATCACCTGTAAAACAACATATTATTTGTTTTATGCTTATTTTAATAAAGAAAAATCGTTTGCGAACAAAATAGCTTTTCCCTTTCAGTTTGAATGGAACAATGCAAGTTGCTTACCTTTGTATGCCTCCAGCAGTGGTGTGAGATCGTACACTTTGCCCAGGTACGACACCCATATGTCATTGATTGTGTTGTGAAGCGACACCTCGCTCGGTGTGAAATACTTTGAACGCCGCATCTTAACAAGCCTTCTATTTGAGAGAGTTAAAGCAATGTTTTACTTACTCTATGTAAAGAGAACTCGAAAGCGCGCACACAAGGTGAATGGTTGCTGTGGTAACCGAGCATGCTACAGTGTTAAACTACGGAAGCCCGTTGACTGTTATGTTCCCTAGCAAAACTTCACAATAAAATCCCATTCATTTTTATTTTACTGATAATGTATTTGTGAATAATCCTTGCTTTAAAAAACACCTAAGACGAGTTATCATCTAATTATTCTACCCCTGTGGTATTTTAAGAAACAAATTGGATTATTCATTTGATAAAAAAAGACATATTTAAGACAACTTAGGCTAAAATTCCTCTCATCCCAAAATTGAAAGAGTTTCTTTTTATTTTAGTTGACATATATCCTTCAAATGTTTAAACTTAAAAAAACTTTTAAAATTTTGTTCTCTGATTAAATATCTAAAACATTATGGAAAGAGGTGAGCAGTTTCTTTGCTGCTTGCCAAAAATGCTGTTTGTCTGATTTAATTTTCATTCATTCATCCACTTTCCTTCAGCTCAGTCCCTTATTCATCAGGGAATGAACCACCAACCTATCCAGCATTTACACAGCAGCTGTCCTTACAGATTCAACCCAGTACTGGGAAACATCCATACACAGTCATCATTTGTTTAATTCAATTAATGTTACCAAAAGGTCTCTTATAGGTGACAACCAATGAGCCACTTTGGTTAGCCACTAGTAACCACTGAGCCACCCTGATCTGATTTTATAACCTTATATTCATAGATCACATTGCACGTCACTCTAAATACTTGCAATAATGTGATTTATTTAATTTAGGGTTTCTGCAGGTTTTAACAAGTTAAATTGAAGACTTTTTAAGACATCTTAGGACCATTATGGATGAATTTTAGACTCATAAAGGGCTAAATGCTAAGGTATTTTTCAAATGGACCAGATCTAAAAGATTTTTATTTGCCCTATCAATAATATTTTTTTATAATTTAATACATTCAATAATACAATAATAAAGTAATAAAAAGTATATTTTAAATATTTCTAAGTAAAATATTTTAAATATGATGTAAAAAAAAAAACAAGCAAGCTCTACTTGTATCCATAAACTTTTTTTTTCCCAACATAACATTTCTTGTTGAATTTTCTTAATGAATGAACAAATGTTTGAAAGATTTAAAAAACTATGATAAACTAAATCTATGCAGAACAATCTGTCAAGGTTGGCGTCCTCAACTGTAAATACATGGAGCATTTTTAAACATGTTATTGTAAGGAAAATAATTAATCATTATGACAGAGTTAAAAAATGACCTTTTTTAATAAAAAGTTTCAAGTATTATTGAGATGGAATGTTGGTGATTGTATAGGTTTTGGCCAGATTGGGTAACAATACACGAACAAAGGAAAATTAAGACCCGTTTAAAAAAGATTTAAGAACTACAACACAATATTTCAGCAAATTTAAGACTTTTCAAGACCCCGAGGAAACCCTGTAATTACTTATGTGATTTAAGCTTCACATTTTATTTCTCTTTTCTATCTTCTTAACCAAATGAAAAAAGAAAACAAGACACTTGACAAATGAGTCTTCAACATTCTTTTTTAAATACAATATATCTTGGAGTTTTTCATGACTTTGTTAAGGCTAAAACAAATCAAAAACAAGCATAAAACACCAGGAAGACCCATGTCTTTAAGATCAGAGAGAGACATTGCATTGGCTTGTTGGCACAAAAAGCATACACCCCCAAATTTGATTTTAGTCCGCTCATTTTCCAATATCTACTGATGGCTTGAGTTGGTCGAACTTTAACTCAGAATTGGAAAGACTTCTTTTTTTTTCCATTCCATTTTTTGTGGGACCAAAAGCTTCAACCAAATACAGGCTGCTTCATAGACTGTCATCTGATTTATCATCTGGATTTTGTCATGTAATCTCTTATCAAAGACTGAAGTAAAAAAAACTATTGTGCAAACTGGTATCAGATCAAATGTATAAGTCTATAAAGCAGCCCAAGAGCAGGGAGATTTCAGATGGACCTATTAGATACACTTCATTATTATGAAGATGGGTTAAAAAAAAAATGAGAAAGATATGAGAAAAGTGCCTTCTTTGCTAAAAAGCGTGCAATACTGTTGTTTTTTCTATTTAAAGGCATGTCTGAGCTGAAATAATGTGTGACATACTGCAATCAGGAGAACTTGATGGCACAGTTTAAAACAGGGGTGCCCAAACTCGTCCTGGAGGGCCGGTGTCCTGCAGATTTTAGCTTCAAATTGCCTCAACACACCTGCAAGGATATTTCTAGAAAGTCTAGTAAAGCTGCGGTCACACTGGGCTTTTCCTCCCATAGACTTCCATTCATATGCACGCGAATGCGTCAGACCGGAAACGCAAGGTCGTGCGGCAAGTTTCGCAATTCGCTGCGTTTGATAGTTCAAGCTTGGTAAACTATGACCTGCGAAATCGCATCACTTGACTGCGTGAACCCAATCGAGGATCAAAACATGACCTGTCTGGACAGAAATTAAAAATATTGACCAATCGCTCGCTTTTTTTAATGTTTAATCATCTTGTTTAATCCCGCCCCTTTTTGTAGCGCCGTACAACAGAGCTTCGTACGCACAAACTCCAGCATAAAAGCTTGATTAGCTAGCCCAGGTGTCGCTGATTGGGGTTGGAGCTAAACTTTGCCGAACACCAGCTCTCCAGGACAAAGTTTGGACACCCCTGGTCTAAAACACAGGACTCAAACTCTACTCTTGGAGGGCCGCAGCTCTGCCCAGCTTTGCTCCAACCCTAATCAAACACAGCTGATGTAACTAATCAAGCTGTTGAAGACTACAAGAAACTGTTAAGCAGGTGTGAGTTGAAGGTGGTTGAAGCTAAACTATGCAGAGTTGTGGCCCTCCAGGAATTGAGTTTGAGACCATTGGGGGTATGCAAACTTGGTCCTGGAGGGCCGGTGTCCTGGAGAGTTTAGCTCCAACCCTAATCACACACCTGAACCAGCTTATTAAGCTCTTACTAGATATACTAGAAACTTCCTGGCAAGTGTGTTGAAGCTAAACTCAGCAGGACCCCAGCCCTCCAGGAACGAGTTTGGAAACCCCTGGTCTAAAAGAAACCACTAGCCTAAATTCTGGAGTGTCATTTAAAGAAAACAAACAGAAGCACCAGAAAAAGAAAAGTACATTATGAGAGAGTCTGAGTAATGATGGCACACATTAAAAAATGACTGGGTTTAGGACTACACTCCATGTTTAGGATTTCAAACAGAGGGTGAAATCTATCCCCAAACTAATAGTTGTTTGCCCAACAAAGCAATTTGTAAGTGGAGAAGTCCAAAACAGCCTGTAGATTCAAGTCTCACCAACAACAAAAACTCTCACTTTAATAAGATTCCTTCAGTTCAGTCTGAATGAAGCAGGTTGTCTAGCCAGGTTTCATTGTCCAAATCATTGTCCTTCACTTTCAGTTGAAGTTGAACTTGAAATGGAAGTTGCCACCCTCAAATGGGTTGAAGCCGAAGGGCCATTCTCTGGGTCCTCCACCTCCCTGCTGATTCTCAGGGTCAAGAGGATCCTCACCCGAATCAAACTTCTGACGCATCTCTGCACACAGAAAAAGCCAGTCAGCTTCATTTATATGGCACTTCACACAATACAGACTGATTCATGGCTACGTCACACAACAAACAGAATCTGTTGTTGAATACAAGACAAGTTCAAACTCTGCCGGAAATAGGTGGCTCTAAGAAGACATGACCAAAAGAGCATGATCAATCAGCTTAAACTAGTTTGGTGTTTGTTCATTTCAGTATAAGAACTGAGTGAAGTTCGTAAATTCTAAAGATTTAGTTTAGCTTGAAGAACCTCTATATATGAACAGTATTCCAGATGAACAGAAGACAGTTCAGATTTTAGTCATGAGAACAAAAAAAAGAAGCTCTTTCTGCATCCAGCAAAAAACAAGCTGTGATGAAATATAATGTCTAAAGGCTGAGGCTTTCAGCAACAGACTCGCTAACAATTTAACATTATGATATGCGTGTACTAATGAAAAATGTATTTGTACACTTTATTTTTGGGGGGATTTCTTTTGAGACCACACCAAATTAACTATATTTTGTTGAGTATGCTTTTGTGGAAGAATTTTGTCTGGTTTGAGGGTGTGATGGATAAATATGGTTGTGCATTTCCACTGCAAGGTATGGCGTTGTTTAATATGGCTCAATTTGGGGGCTTTTCTACTGCGTATCTAAGGTAAAGATCCAAGCGAGCGATATGTGATATGTGAATTGGGTAAGCTAAATTGTCCATAGTGTATGTGTGTGAATGAGAGTGTATGGGTGTTTCCCAGTGATGGGTTGCAGCTGGAAGGCCATCCGCTGCGTAAAAAACATATGCTGGATAAGTTGGCGGTTCATTTCACTGTGGCGACCACTGATTAATAAAGGGACTAAGCCGAAAAGAAAATGAATGAATTGATGTACTTGCAGTGTATTTCTTTAAGAAAACACTGTTGTATAAAGTGATCATATAGGTTAAGATTAGGTTCAGGGGTAGGTTTAGGGAGATTTTACCTATTAATTATCCAGTTTATGTAATGCCTATGATAAGTACAAAGTATGTTCAAGCAAAACAGGAGTGTGAAATGGTAAAGTAAAAGGTGAAATAGTAAAATAGGCAAAATAGTCAAATAAAAGGTGAACATGACAATTAAAAACTCCAGTAGGTGGCAGCAAGTCATTCATTCAAACAATTTCAATTCAATCAAGCTGCTTCATTTAGAAAAAAAAAAACAAGTGATGCATGTCTTTTTGAATCGATGACTGAATCATTGGCTCACTCAATTTGTAAAAGATCTGAATAATTCAGCAACAAAAACACTGCAATGTTGCTCTGAGAGGTTAAAATGTTCACTTCAGCTATGTTTCAAATTCAGGAAAGTGGCGCTTTGCTTATGTGATATTACTGAACTCTAGAAAAAGAAAAGACCCATAGAGAGATACTGCTAATAAGTTTGCTTTCATAACTTGAATAATAGGCTCATGCTTAAAGCAATTAAACAGGCTTGCCCACAGTACATCCCAGTTTTAAACTCAAGACATGCTTTGTTTGGTTTTTGAAAAGTGACATGCTCTAGAATGATGGACAAGGCATCATTAAAACAATGGGCTAAACAACGGCAGAAAGTGTTTTTCGGCCACCAATAAACTTTTGGTAAAAGCTTGATGTGACTATTTTCAATTTCATACTGTGACAGCATCGATAATGTAAATTAACTTGAACATTAATTTG
The DNA here is from genome assembly GCF_052040795.2 of Danio rerio. Classification (NCBI taxonomy): domain Eukaryota; kingdom Metazoa; phylum Chordata; class Actinopteri; order Cypriniformes; family Danionidae; genus Danio; species Danio rerio. The sequence goes on from NC_141027.1 coordinate 20,889,815, forward strand.
TTGAATAGATTTAAGCATTTATTTAGTTATTCAAGCGTAAAACAAGATGAAAGACAAGCTTCAGGAAAGTGCTGAAGCTCCACTGAACATACTGTGGTTTAAAAATTGTTTTTATTTTAAAGACATGGCACATGGTTTCAATTCAGCGCTTCTTGTCTGGTCTGAGACTCAATTATTATTGTATTTCAATTAGGCAGTGAAGATCCTTAATTTTAAAAGAAACCCCATCTTAAACGCAGCGATCTTATAATGTCATGACAGTTTGCCGGAAGCGATTTAGCTTTCCTTCAGCTTTCATTTAGCTTTCCTTTATCTCAAATTAAAAGTCTATGTGAATATAGTCCATTACAGTATTACCACACACATTGATTATAAGTCTCTTCTTTTGCTTGGCTGTCCCATGATGTTCTCTTACCTGGATCTGTGAGCACTTCCTTTGCTGATGCAATATCAATAAACTTTTTCTCTGCCTCTTTCTTGTCTGCTTCAGACTGGAAATTATCAGGATGCCACTGCTGAGCCAGCTTTCTATATGCTTTTATGATTTCCTGTTTGTTGGCACTCCTAAAAGGCAAAAAAAACAAAACAAAACAAAAAAACAAGTGAAACTACCATTTTGGCTGCACATATATGCTTATTAGTATCAACCAGCAAAAACCCTACATTCAAATCAGAAAATGCTGAATGGTCAGTCATTGCTGTACCTGCTGACCCCAAGGATCTTGTAATAGTCCCTCTTACGAGAGATTTTGAGAAGCTTATGTGCTCGATCGAGACCCTCACGAAGCTCCTGGTTCTCCTGGTCGAACTCACGAGCTTCCTGATAGTCTTCCACAGCTGAGAAGACAAACAGAGACCATGTGAGCTTTCATTCCAGTTAAATGACAATTTGGTATCTATATATTATAGATAGTAACTATATATATATATTATATAACCTTTCTCATATTCCTGCATTAGAATGTAGGCCTCGGCTCGGTCCCGGAGGATGTGGATATTTTGAGGCTCTCTCTGGTGAGCTTCTGAACAGATGTCTACAGCCTCCTCAGCACTCTTCATCTGGAGACAGAGAGAAACAGTCCAGTGAGGTTATAGACCATTTCAATGTGGTCGTGTCATTGGCCCATCTACATTTCCTGCTTGTTATCAAACTGTTTCATAGCTGTAACAAGAGGCAATTCAATCATAACCCTAATATTAAAACAGCGATCATGAAACTATTTATCAAAGCGGCTCTTTTTTGGATTCTCAGAAGATTTAGACATTTAAAACAGGAAATTCGTTGGGACCATTCTTTTTGTTTACATCCCTCAAATAGTCTATAGACACATATAAAAACAAGACTTGAACATGTTTTCAAGTTGATGCATTATTAATGATGGGAAATGGCACATGTTGGGTACTTGTAACCATATAAACCAGTCTTTTGTTGCAGGGGAGTATTTTTGAAAATAGCCAAAACACATCTTATAGGTCAAAATGTTTTTTTTTCCTGTTGTGCCAAAAATATCTAGAATATTAAACGTTGTGTCTGGTGAATATATTTTGGAAACTTCCTACTGCAAATATATCAAAACAAATTCTAGCTTAGTAATGTGCATTGCTAAGCACTTCATTTGTTCAATTTCAAAATTTATTTAAGTATTTAGGTTTTTTTAAACCCCTCAGACTGATGATTTTTAAATAGTTGTATTTTGGCCAAATATTAACCTAACAAACCATACATCAATAGAAAGGTTATTTATTTAGCTTTCATTTGATGTAAAATTGATGCTAATGACTGGTTTTGTAGTCATAGGTCTCAAATAGTGTTTACCTGAACAGCTAGATTAGACACTAGAGGGAATTTATCCCATTGCAAAGCTGTAAATTAACAGCACAATAATTAAATGGCATTTAGTGACTGCACATACTTTGACTAAACAGAAACACGTCCTCTCCTTTGCTTTATTAGTGTAGAATGCTACGTTCGGCTCTGTTCGCATCACAGACTCGTACTTCTCAATGGCTTCCTGAAACCTGTCGGTCAAGAGCAAAAATAAAGAGTAGTTAAAAATCATTTAGAAAGTATCTAAATGACGATGATGACTGAAAAACCAGGAATGATAAAAAAGTATGACACAAGCAAGTAAGATTTTTCTAAAAACAATTTGCACTTCTATTTAGCAAGGATTCAGTTTACTGATGCAAACTAAGTGTCACCAAAAATGTTTACAATTTAAATAAAAATTTCCATTACATTAAGAAATTAATTAAACACAAATATGTTCCAAACTGATACTAATAGGATTTAAAGTTCATTCAAATTTTGTTTTTAGAAAATATAGGAAAATTCAGATTCACCATCACAGGAAAAAGTATAAAAGACTGAAGTCTGAAGACTGAAGACAAAATTCACACACAAAAACCATTGTTATTTACTCTCCCTTCATTTGTGTTTATTGAAATATCAGCTGCTCTGGCTATGTCCTGGCAAAAAAAACTGATTAAGTTTACAACATTTTATAAATATTACTTTTCTATAATCCTAAAAATATTTTACAATAAAAGTCATCAACATAAAAAAAACATGAGATAAAATACAGAAACAATATTATATAAGATAAAAAAGGTTTTTAAGATTTACTTTTGATAAAAAATTGTACAAGTCAGGAAGGATTCACATTTAAAAATATTTCATTTCAAGTCTTTCCAGATAAAAATGGTTGTCTCATAACATTAAAAATAGGGTATTTCACAAGTATAGGTTTGACAGTTTGGTTTTTAATGCAGTATTGACATTTTGGAGTTCTTCTCCTTTAAGTAAATGTTCATGTGTGAGTCTCGTGTGTCCGTGTGGACATTTCTGTAAAACAATAGTTTAATTTTCAACATATTTCTGCCTGGATTTCAAAAAGTTTATTTATTTACGGAGCACTAATGCTATTCTGCTTGGCATTTGTTAAAAATATAGCATTTTATTAGTGGTTTTAAATCTGCAGATGGGTTTTTGCACTCCGTTAACTTTTCTGTTAGGGCTGTTTTGTCAGCTTTGTCGATTTCCAAATAGTCCAACATGTATTCTTTCTTCTGATGAACATAAAAGTAGACATTTGAAAGAATGTTGGAAAGTAGTAACCATTGATTTCCACAGTGTTTGTCTTTCCTACTACGGAAGTCAATGGTTTCAAGCATTTTTCAAAATATCTTCTTTTGTGTTCAACAGACAAGAAATTCATACACATGATTAAAAATCATATATTAAGTACAGCTCTTCCAACCTTACAAACTATAATATGTATTCATAATTATAATGATTATTTTATTTGATTAAAATATTATAACACATTTGAAATAAAGCTCATAATTAAAATCTTAAAATTAAATCTGATAAAAAAAGGATGAGAAGTTTCCAGCACCTCTGCTCTGATATGAGCTCTTCTGCAGAGTCCAGCTGCTTGCTGAGCTTCTTGACCTGTTTGTAGAGGGCGAAACACTCCTTATCATCCTGATCCAGCTTCAGACACTCACGCACCTGACTGAAAAACAAAACAAAAAGAGGAAAGAAAACTAAACACCAGCAAAAAAACAACAACACAGGACTAACTTTAATATAGTAGTACTGTGCACATCATCAGTGAGTGAGATTGTATTTCCTAACATGTATAACTCTAGAATTGTTCTTTTAAACAGCTTATAGAAGACACTTGAATACTGTTAGTGTAAATTAATTAGCAAAATTGCTGCAGTCTTTCATCATTCTACAACATCTGGCTTGCTGGACATACTTAAGTGAGTCATGATGCTCGCCTAAACTGTAATGCAGTTGACTGAGTTTGAGGAAAGCTGCTCGGTTGTCCGCACGGAGACGGGATGCTGGAGTCAGGTCCATAATGGCCTTCCGTGGCTCCCCGAGCTGGATGTAACATTCGGCTCTTAGCTCTCGAGACTCTGGATCCCATGGAGAGAGCTGGAGAAGAAAGACAAGACAACCACAAATTAAATTAAAAAAGACTTCCTAAATGTGAACTGTGAATATTAGCAATAGGGTTTATGACAAAAAAACTCATGTCACAACACAACGATATAGTAACTTTTCTTTACATTAATCTATTAATAGTTTGTTTTTATATAGGATACACTTAAAGGACTATTTGATTTTTACATTTGAATGTATATAATCCCAAATTCAAATGTGATTATTTTCTCACTTTATCTTATTGATCAGAAATAGAAGTTTTAGTTTACTGAGATTTTTCGCTTGTCTCATGCCACATTGTAGATAGAATCACTCATATAAACTGTTTTATAGGTTCAGTTGTGTTACTTGTGTCGCATCAGGTTCCTTGATGTGTCCGTTTTCTATTTTATTTGCAGGGCAATCCAGTCTAGCAACTCAAATAATGAGAAGTATGATCAACATAAACTGATTAATAAGTGCTAAAGGTTAACAATTCATTTGAAAAAAATATAAATAACAAACAAACACAAACTCCAAAAAAGTACTTGCACAAACCCTTTGAACAATATTTATTAGCCCTCCTGTGAAATTTAATTTTTAAATATTTCTCAAGTGCCATTTAATGGAGACATTTCTAAACATATCAGTTTTAATAAACTAATTTCTTTCTTTATGACGCCATTATGATGGTGCATACTATTTTACAAGATATTTTGTAAGATACTAGTATCAGGGCTCATAAACATTTTTACTACTAAAATTCCATGACTTTTCCAAGGCTTTTCCAGAACTTTCAAGTACATTTTCATGCTGTAATGTTTCATGTAATGTCTACATAAACATGGTAAATATTAAGAAAAACAATGACAATGTTCAAATTTATTACAGCATATCATAGAACAAGCAACAATCTATTTTGTAAAAATTAGCATTTATATCTATGTAAAGTTGATTTTGATAATGCTTACACAGCACTAACAATGTGAAAGCAAGTTTTTGGCCAAGGAAAGAAAAGAAGTAAAGGCAACTAACCTATATTCAAGTTAGGACTGCACAATATATCGTTTCAGCATCGATATCGCAATGTGTGCATCCGCAAGGATATGCAAGCATATAGTTACATCGCAGGATTTGCAATGTCGGGATTATATCTTAATATAGAGTTTAATCATAATGGAGTAAAAGTTTATAATCTGCATGCATTTTTAAAGAGATAGTTCACCCAAAAATGACTTAAAATTGTTATTACACCCTTCACTTGTTTCAAACATTTATAAGGTTTCTTTTTTTTTTTTTTTAAACACAAAACTAATATAATTTAATAACCCCGGTAGTATTAAAACAAGTGAAGTGTGAGTTAGTAGTAAAAAGTAAAAGTAAACAGTGAGTACATTTTAATCTTTGAGTAATCTGTCCCTTTAAGGCCTGTGACTGTGAACATTTCAATATTTTAAATTTTAAAACATACGGCCACAAGAAGTTTTTTTAAGATTAAATAATATACAATGAAGACTATGCAGTGTTGATTATTCAATATCTGTACCTGAATAGTGAATACCTGAAAGCTATAATTCACTTTTATCTTTACTATATTTTATTTATCCATGTTTGTAATTTATTTGTTACATATTATTCGAGATTCACTCCCCTACAAAATCCCTCAAATGAATCCAAATAAACCTGTCAAATCATCTGGTAAAATTGTATTCACATCGCAATACAGATCACTGAAATACAAAATACCGTAATGTCAATTTTTTCAGTATTGCGCTGCCATAATTTTAAGTATACAGACATTTGTTAAACTAATTTCCATGACTTTTTCAAGACTGTGTGGGGTTTTCTGTTTTCCCAAAACTTTTCCAGGCCTGGAAAATGCCATGTCAAAAGTCTATGACTTTTTCGGGTTTTCCATGACTGTATAAACCCTGTGATTTACAGCTTAAATTGCAATTTAAAGCCTTATTAAGATTAATTAGGGTAACTAGACAAGTTAGGGTAATTAGGCATGTGATTGGATGCTCTACATGTTACTACGTGGATTTAGAATGTCTTCACAATGTTATTATTTGGATCTTTTTGGTCACTTTTATGGCAATTTCTGTAATGTAGACAACTGTCTGTGTTTTTGAAAATGCATTTCTCCTTTTTGTGACTTTTCTCCTGCAATATTTGTAGTCCTATTGCTATATATTATGATGTCAGACTAACTCACCTCTATGACATGCTCCAGCACCTGGACAGCAATCCTGCAGTCTCCACGTCGATGAGCTTCATGCGCCTCTTCCTGGAGAGACTCCAGCTTATCAGCCTTCAGGAGCTGATCATGTGCCTCCTCATGATCTGGGGAATGATTCAGCTGCACAATAGAGAGGTTAACAGATGAGGCAGGAATCAGAGGATAGCTCCGAGTACATCAACAACCTGATCTGGTTTAAGGATGAAGGTGGAAGCTGCACCTACTGTAATAAGCTCATAACATCCAACAGAAAATTTTTAATGCATGCTATAAATATGTTTTAAAACAAGTGTGGATTTCTTTCTTCTGTTGAAAACAAGCAAAAGGTAACCAGTGACCACTGACTTCCACAGCATTTGTTTTTCTACTATGGATGTCAATGATTATCAGTTTCTCAACACTCTTTAAAATATCTTCTTTTGTGTTTCTTTTGAAACTCGTAAATCTTCAGAACCAACTAAGAGTCCATACATTATCATTTCTTTTTCAATAATATATTAAAGAAAGCTATTTTAAAGAATGCTGATTGCTGGCACAGATCAACGTCCATACTATCAAAAAAATAAAATAAAATAAAGAAGACAAACTCGTAAAGGCTTAAAACCACATGCAGGAGAGTAAATGATGAATTTTCCTTTCTGTGTGAACTATCCTTTAGGAAAAAAGAGAATGGTTTTACTCACAACTGCTTGGAAGTCCTCTCTGGCCTCTTGAGTACTTCCTTGTTTCAGAAGAATATTACCCCTCTGCAGTCTGGCCTGAAAACATATGCATACTATAAATGTGTATATACTGTTTGCCACATAGAACTCAATTTTGTATTACAACAACAAAAATGAACTCACAGCAAGAAAGTCTGGCTTGAGCTGTATGGCTTGGGTCAGATCCGGCAGGGCTGACTTGGATTTGCCCATGGCCAGGAAAACGGTAGCCCGTTTGTAGTAGGTCAAATAGTTCTTAGAGTCGCCCTCTGTTTAAGACACATTAGACATCTAATTTTCACTTTGAATTATGCATATTAAATATGTCTAAACAAAAATGCATCTAAAACAGATCTGGAAAAAAAAAGGAAATGGAAAAATAAATGTACTTTTAGAAATTTTGGAGAATTTTTTTTTGTCTTATGCTCAATTCGTACACATTTGTACTATTTGGTTTATGTTGGAAAAATTAAACGCATGATTTAGCAAATTAACAATTATCAATTATTATTCTTGGGAGTTCTTTTTACATAATAACAGATTCTTAAGAATTTCTCAAAAAAGAATTTTTTTTTTTTTACTTTTCATTACATTTTGTTTATAATGCTTGTCTGTTGTCAATTTGTAATTTTATAAAAAATGTCACATTATACGAGTCAAACTTCAGATTTTTCGTTTATGACAAAAATCATTAGCATATTAAGTAAAGATCCTATTCCATGAAGACATCTGGTAAATTTCCAACCATAAATACATCAAAACTTAAATTTTGATTAGTAACATGCATTGCTAAGATCTTAATTCAGACAACTTTAAAGGTAGTTTTCTCAAGGAATTTTTTTAACCCGCAGAATTCAGACTTTTTAATAGTTGTATGTCCATTAGGGATGCAACAATTAACCGATTTCAAAATTAATCGCGATTTAATTCGTCACTGTTAATTAATCATAAAGGCTTCTCAGCACCGCCAACTGTGCTCTAGTTCCCAGTTCATCCAACGTGGCTAATACGCACACACACACTGGACTATAACTATGAATGAGACACCAGGGGTCCGTTCTTCGTACGTGGATTACCCAATTAGCTGGATTTAGTTATTGACGATTTGACATGATCCAGGATCGTTTTGTTCTTCAAAACTGATCCGAGAGTTGATGACAGCAGGGCTGACTTGGATTTGCCCATGGCCAGGAAAATGGTAGCCCGTTTGTAGTATGTCAGATAGTTCTTAGAGTCGCCCTCTGTTTAAGACGCATTAGACATCTAATTTTCACTTTGAATTATGCATATTAAATATATCTAAACAAAAATGCATCTAAAACAGATCTGGAAAAAAAAGTAAATGGAAAAATAAATTTACTTTTAGAAATTTTGGAGAATTTTTTTTTTTGTCTTATGCTCAATTCGTACACATTTATTATTCAATAAAGTAAAAATAGCAAATCACTAAACAATAACTAAACAAAAATATTCCGACTTAGACATTGTTTTTTTATTTTATTTTACATTTTAGTTTTGTTTTCTTTTTAATTTCCAATGCAGTTTATTTTTGTGAATGCTAAGCTGAATTTTAAGCATTATAACTGCAGTCTTCAGTGTCACATGATGATCCCTCAGATATTAATGCTTATTAAAAGTGTTTCAGGATTCTTTGATGAACAGAAATTTCAAAAACATTCATTTACTTAAAAAGGAAATGGTTTCCAATAGTCTTCATGGTTTTAAATATCAATGCAAAGCTATAATATAGAATAAAATATTCAAAATAAATGAATGCATTTTAATCTTGTGAATGCAAAGTTGAATTTTATACATTATAACGGCAGTCGTCAGTGTCACATGATGATCCTTCAGGAATTATTACTGATGTAAAGGTGATTAAGACATAATGAATTATTGCTCATCAAAATTGTTTCAGGATTATTTGATGAATAGAAAATTCCAAAACATTATTTTATTAAAAATAGAAATGGTTTCTAAAAGTTTGAATGTTTTCAAAATAATCAATTTAATGCTATAATAAAGCTTAAAATATTAATTTGTTTTTTGTATCTTACTGACCCCAGTCAGTAGTAGTGTTAAAGTGTAGTTTTCATCCATGATTGTGTGCTTGTATGTGTCTTACCCACAGCTGAATGATAGTGAGACAGGGCCTCGGCCAGCTGTCCGGCTGCCAGCAGCTTACGGCCCATTTCCAGATGATGCTCGATCTCAACAGGTGTGGCTCCTAACACACCTGTAAACCAGAGAGGTAGGCAGCTGACTCACAACATCTGCACTCAGATTATTTTACAATGATTTGAATTAATAATAATTTTTTTTTAATTATTCTATGGCAGCTTTGAAAACCCTCTGTGCCTGAAATGAATACATTACTGAGCCTTAAACTGACAAACAGTACTTAAAATGAGCATTCTTTTTGTAATGTTGTGACAACATTTCTTAAAGGTAAGATAATATTACACTCTAATGGGTTTCGGTTTCTGTTAACAAAGACAACACAAAGTGAAAGCATGCAAACAGCGCCCTGTCCAAGAGCATGGTTATTTCTGGAAAACAAAACCCAACTACAAAAGCGTCAGTCCATCTGTACTTGTTCACAAAAGCTTTCAGCTTTAACATTAACCAGCTAAGATCTTTAAAAGCTTTCATTATATTAAGGAGTCAATATCAAAACAAAAGGCCACCATATATGACCCCAGACCACAATAAAAGTCTTAAGTTGCTCATTTGTATTTGTAGGAGTTGCTTTGAGTTTCCAGTGGCACTAAAAGTAAAGGAAGTCCATTTTAAAACTCTAAATAGAATCTATACTTCGAAAGAATTTTTGAGATGTCGATTTGGTTTTGCTGAAAACTATTTTTTCTTTTGTGATGATCAAACTGAAACTACATAGCATCTTTTTCGATTAATGTATATTTGCATTGTTGGTTGTTTGTCTGTGTTTGAAGACGTACATGCTTTAACAAAAGAAAATGTACTATTTGGTTTATGTCGGAAAATTGAACGCATGATTTAGCAAATTAACAATTATTATTCTTGGGAGTTCTATTTACATAATAACAGATTCTTAAGAATTTCTCAAAAAAGAAATTGTTTTTTTTTATCTTTTCATTACATTTTGTTTATAATGCTTGTCTGTTGTCAATTTGTAATTTTGTAAAAAATGTCACATTATACGAGTCAAACTTCTGATTTTTCGTTTATGACAAAAATCATTAGCATATTAAGTAAAGATCCTGTTCCATGAAGACATCTGGTAAATTTCCAACCACAAATACATCAAAACTTAAATTTTGATTAGTAACATGCATTGCTAAGATCTTAATTCAGACAACTTTAAAGGTAGTTTTCTCAAGGATTTTTTTTTAACCCGCAAAAAGACTTTTTAATAGTTGTATGTCCATTAGGGATGCAACAATTAACCGATTTCACAATTAACCGCGATTTAATTCGTCACTGTTAATTAATCATAAAGGCTTCTCAGCACCGCCAACTGTGCTCTAGTTCCCAGTTCATCCAACGTGGCTAATACGCACACACACACTGGACTATAACTATGAATGAGACACCAGGGGTCCGTTCTCTGTAAGTGGATTACTCAATTAGCTGGATTTGGTTATTGACGATTTGACATGATCCAGGATCATTTCGTTCTTCAAAACTGATCCGAGAGTTGTTGTCATAGCAACAGTTCTGGTAACTCAAGCCTGGTCGGGAGCAAGTTTAATTCATATAAACAGGATTAGATCGGGTCGGTTCAGGCAAAGATAATACAGAAAGTATGTACTAAATGCTGATATTTTATTACAGTAGTAGTTATATACACTTGAGAAAATAGTAAATATTTTTAACTATTTATATAAAGTTATTGTTATTAGTTATTAATAAAATAAATATTTTTTTATTTATGCAATCTGCACCCCCAAAATGAAAGTACAAAGACTGCCACCTGGTGGTGCTAAGAGAAAACTTATTGATATGAACTTTTTAGATCGTTTTAGTGCAATTTGTGTATGATAATGCACAATATGTGACTTTTTAAAAGCAATAATACATTTATGCAGTCATAAACGTGTTTTGACAGTTAATATGACGGTGATTTGATGCTCCACAAAAGTTGCAGACGCCTTTACCAATATCAAAATGCTTTTGTAAACATCCAGTTATTCTTTACACCGATTAAGAAAATGGCTAAAATAATACTAATATAATAAGGAAAATCCGCTCTAACTGTAAAACTAAATAAATTGGTCTTGACACATGAAAGAGCCAAGCATGCAGACCACAACAAGGTGTAAGGTTATTGTGTATCATATTTACTAAACTGTTTACTGCTAATTTGATTTAATTTTGCTCACATGGGGAAATGAATATTAATCAGATGATGTCATTAGGTTGCTGTGCCTTTAGCCAATCGTTTCATTGCTGATCATGATTTCGGGGATCGATAGATCTGTCCTTCACAACACACGCAGCAATCTCAGATCAGTTCATCCAGACATTTTAATCTGATGCGCAAACTTGTTTGAAGAAACAAATCAACCAGAGATCAGTTATCAAGATTAAAAGATCCAGGATCGGCCAAATCATCTTAGATCATTTAAACGAGGTACGAAGAACGGACCCCAGCAGCAGCAGCCAGTTTACATATCGTATGTTTTTTATGTGCAAGTTTGTTATTTCCAATGGAGGTGCTCGGCGTACCCAGTTGAAAACATCTCATGCTGTAGCGGTGAGAGTTGTGTGTGCCTTGTAAACATAACATGTGTCAGACAAATGATTATGCAAGTATGAAGACAGATGATAACAACAGTTCATTTAAATACTTAGCTAATATGTAGCTTAGATTTACATTAGACAAATACTATTTTATTTATTCTTATTTATTTTCCATGTAAAATTATTGTTTTTGTTTCAAATCAAAAACTTTTTTCACTTATTTTTGAAGTCCAAAGAGAGAGATAAACTATTGTTTATTATTATTATTATTATTTTGTGCAATATTCATTGGTTATTGAGCAGCAATAAATAACACTTAAAAAATAAGGAGTTTTCACATCATTAATTTCAAAACACTTCTAGTTGAGAAACTGAATGCATAATAATCATGATAACCATGATTATTCCTCAGTCTATAATCGTACAACCAAAATCTATAATGGTTGCATCCCTAATCTCCACTAAATATTGGCCTTGTTATGCTAACAAACATTAGAAAGCTTATTTATTCAGCATTTAGATGATGTGTAAGTCTCCATTTCAAAACGTCTTGCTGTCCAAGCAAAAAATCTGTTACATCCTCTCATTGTGTACCATGGTATGGCAGCATGTTGCAAAAAAAGATGAAAGTTGGTTTTATATTCGCACATTCAGACTTTCCCCTTAATAATATAATTTCATAAAAGTATTATTTACAAACTCTAAATAGCAAAATCATATGAGCAGCCAATGACTATCAAAGTATAACATTGGTCACAGTCAGAAAAAAAAAACTGTTAATGTTGTTTTCAAGCCACACTTGCATGCTAATTTTGATCGAATATTCTAGGTAACATGGTAAACAATATAAAGACTTCTAAATGAACGAATGTGCAAATATAAAACCAACTTTACCTCTATCAAAAAGTACAAGTCCAGACAATATTGCAGCAGTTAGTAGTACTTTGGTTGAGTAAAATCAGATTCTGAAAGCAGAATGCTTGTGCTTCACATCTGAGCTGTCAGCTGCTGACTGAGCTGTCAACACATACACGAGCTCTTTGACGCCCAAGACTCTGTTCAAATATTTTAGAAAACAGATTTAATGATTGTGTTTTGAATGATCTGTTTCCAATGTTTTAAATGCACATTTACAATTATTTTACACTAAGAAGACTTTCCTAACTTAGCACTTCCTGATGAGCACTTGTGAAGGTACAATGGTAAAGTGACAGTCTCACATAAAAATCTGTTTTTGTTCTAATACACATTTCAGGATCACCAAATACATGCAAGTTACTGTGGTATTTAAAGAGGTATGTCAAAGAATACCACAGTATGACTAATTTACAGGTAACGTTATTGTTATCGCGCGTCTTACACAACGAAGTATTGGTCACCTGTCAAAACACGGATATAAATGTTTTAGCATTATACATTATCGTTAATAACGTGTCAAATAATCAGTGTGAAATCTCACCATCCAACTGTAGGTCCAGCACCACACAGAGCAGAGACAGAGAGGACAGGACACTGTTTAAACCTCTCCGCCGTCCCGACTCCATGATGACAGTCATCACACCCCCGAAAACACAACCGTCCACTGTGATTCACAACGCGCAGCAGGACAGAGCGAGTACTTATATTCTCATCTTCATAACAGCGGCATACTTGGCATGGAGATGTTTCTGTTGTTCGGGTTATAAATATGTCCGAGTAGAATAAAGGAATGCGAAACTTTAGTTCCGTGTAGGCCTATCTCAGTCTCGATAATCAAAAGCTCTCCCGGTGCTGAGGAAAACGTGTGCTTGGGTTTGCAGTGAATTGTTTTTATTATTTCCGTGTGACAGTGACTGTGCACAACAGGTGCTTGCCACGTACTTTTGGAAAGTCTCCTCTTGTTGGACCTCCTGGGCGTACAATTCAAATTGCCCTACATTTGAGCGCAGTGACTGGCTGCTCACATCCGTGTTTGACGACAAACGTGGGCGCGTCCCATTGGCCGAATTATTTTAGCGCACTGGACGGACACGCCCACGTCCTGCAATGTACAGAGAGCTGATACATGACCCCGTCCTGCACTTCAGAGGAAAAGTCTATTCCTGATTGCAAATGGTACTGATAGTAAAGGAACCCGAGTTACAATGGTAAATATTCTATTCTATTCTAAAACGACATATAAATTAATATTAATCAATATAATACAAATTAGAAAAAAACATAGAACCCTTATGATGGCAACAATTTCTACATGCACAAAATGTCATATACACGTAAGACATATAATAATAAATGATAATAAATAATAAATTTATTTGGGTCTCTTTCAAATGTGAACATTGCAATATCATCTGTAAAGTGAAAAAAACACTCTCAAATAACATTTTGTTCTTATATTTAAGTCATTATATGTATTATATTATATTATACATACACACACACACACACACACACAAATATATATATATATATGTATGTATGTATGTGTGTGTGTGTGTGTGTGTGTGTGTGTGTGTGTGTGTGTGTGTGTGTGTGTTTGTGTGTGTGTGTAAATATGATATAATATAATATAATATAATATAATATAATATAATATAATATAATATAATATAATATTATATAATATAATATAATATGATATAATATAATATGATATAACATAACATAACATAACATAATATAATATAATATAGTATAATATGATATAATAGAATATGATATAATATAATATGATATAATAGAATATGATATAATATAATATGATATAATGGCAACACAGAGGCCCAGTGGTTAGCACTGTCACCTCACAGCAAGAAAGTTGCTTGTTCAAAAAGAATAGAATAGAAAAGAAATAGAAAAGAAATGAATAAAATAGAGTAAAATAAAAATAGAATAGAATAGAAAATAACATATTAGAAATGAAATAGAATATAATAGAAAAGAATAGAAAAGAAAGAATAGAATAGAATAGAATAGAATAGAATAGAATAGAATAGAATAGAATAAAATAGAATAGAAAAAAACAATAGAATAAAAAGAATGGAATAGAATAGAACAAAAAAAGAATAAAATATATAATCGAGAAGAAAATAATAGAAAAAAGAAAAGAATAGAAAGAAATAAAAATAGAATAGAATAGAAAAGAATTTAATTGAATAGAAAATTAAATAAAAGAATAGAATAGAATAGAATAGAACAAAAAAGAATAGAATCGAAAAGAAAAGAATAGAATCGAAAAAAATAGAATAGAATAGAATAAAAAGAACAGAATAAAACAAGAATAGAATAGAGTAGAATAGAAAATAATAGAATAGAATAGAATAGAATAGAATAGAATAGAATAGAATAGAATAGAAAAAAACAAAATCGGATAAAAAGAAAAAGAACAGAATAGGATAGAAAATAATTAAAAGAAATAGAATGAAAAAAGAATAGAATCGAAAACAATAGAATAAAAAGGAATAGAATAAAAAAAGAATAGAATAGAATAAAATAGAATAAAAAAGAATAGAATAGAATTAAAAAGAAACAAATAGAATAGAATAGAATAAATAGAATAGAATAGAATAAAAAAAATGGAATAAAAAAGAACAGAATCGATTAGAAAGAAAAGAAAAGAATAGAAAAAAGAATAGAATAGAATAGAAAAATAATTAAATAAAAATAAAAGAATAGAATCTAAAAGAATAGAATAGAAAAAATAGAATAGAAAATTATAGAATAGAATAGAATAGAATAGAATAGAATAGAATAGAATAGAATAGAATAGAATAGAATAGAATAGAATAGAATAGAATAGAATAATGGTGGCCCCTCCAAATAGTCATAATGGCACATTCAGAATAAATTTGCTAGGTTCAAGTGTATTGTATTTTGGATTATTGTATGAATTGAAAATAAAATATAAAATATATTATTATAATTTGAAAAATCATTACTACATGAACTTTGTCAAAGCATAAAACATCCTCAAGTGCATGTTATGTATTTTATGTTTAATGCTTGTATAAAATACATCATATAAAACAGGTTTTATTTTTTACAAATAAATGCAGACAAGATAATCAACACATAATGAATCTTCCTTGTCTTTTCTTAAAATACTTGATTCATGTAACTGCAACAAAAACATTCTGAACACAACCGAAGGCATTTTATTCCTGTACAGGGAATCAGCTCTATATAATGTCCTCCATGGTGTTTTTGCACAGCAAAACTGACATGGTAACTTTTTACTTGATTCATGACTTATTCTTAGATGGCCTTAAAATAGAGAGTGTAGTATAAATATTTACATAATTGCACTGATATAGCATTACTAGACAGAATACCAACAGTCAACGTTGCTTTTGAAATTGACCAGAAAAGCTTGATTTACACGTAAGCATTTTTTCCATAAGTGCTCTGGGTTTCTCTCCTGGATGCAGATGCTGAGTAAACTGTTTCACGGGTGGGATGGTATGAGTAAGCACTGCAAGAGAAAGATATAGAATGTAAAAAATGTGCCCGCAAACACACTGTATTAATAAAAAGCACTTTAAAAATAGTATGACTGACTGTGAAAAAAAAAAACTCACGTCTTTTTTTCTGTGCCTAATTTGCAGCTGAACATGAGACAAACTCCACCACAGATGGCGAGGACAGCAGAGGCCCATCCAATGTATAAAGCCTCTCCAATCTCATACCTTCACCACACACACAAAAACATAGTTAAGTCAAAACAACACACAATGGATTCACCTTTTACTTTTGCACATGTATTCCCATGTTTTTGACACGTGATTACATTCACATTTGATTTTCATGTTTACTTTAAAATGTTCCAAAACCACATCTTCCGTTTGCAAAATATGCTTTACATGTTATTTTAACTACACTCAAATTTACCAGAAAGTTAATTCTACTCATTTGAAAAGAATTTTGAACTCAGTGTTGAAGGAGTAAGTTCACAGTACTCATTATAGTTTTTTAACTCAAATGGTTTGTAGCAATCAGTTTCCTCAAACAGTTTGAGTTGCCTTAACTTATTGGGTTTTCCAGTACTCAGTTGGTTTGAGTTCTCTTCATTTATTGGGTTTTACTGCACTCAAATTGCTTTGTTTACTCAAATGGATTAAGTTCACAGAACTCATTAGGATTAGTTTTTGAACTTAAAGGGTTTGTTGCGATCAGTATCCTCAAATGGTTTGAGTTAGCTTAACTTTTTAGGTTTTACAGTGTAGAAATTGACCGATATCAACTTTTAGAACTGATACCAATACAATAACTCCCTTCTTCCACACAATGTAAACAACGATGGGATCCACACAATCAATTTGTGTACGAACAACATGAAGGAATGAAGTTAAGTTATTCATTTTTACACGTTTAAATGGATTGAACATAAAGCAATTGGGTTGTCCCCAAGAAAACCTCAAGAATTTTGTTGTTTCACTTTATTTTATATATAATAGCTTGAACAAACACTAAAGATTATTTTTGAGTGTACAAAACAACTCTTATTTATACACCAGTAAACAGAACTTTGTAGTTTGAAGTGTTTTTAAAGTGTTTTTGTTTAAAAATAAAACAATTGATGCATTAAAAAGGAGATATAAATAAACCACATTGATCTAAGAAGTTCAATTACGAAACAAGCAAACGCATATATAAATGCGACAGCTTTTGTGCTGCAAAAAACAACACTGTAAATGCAACTTAACCTACATCTTTTCTGCCACTTTAGGTCAGTGCATTTTCTCGAGCTGTAAAACACATTGAGATTACACTCAATGTGCAACACACAAGCCTCATATTGACTGTAGTACATTCGCACCCTAATCTGACGAAGAAGACATTGTCTAATAAAGTTGTTTTTAACAATATTCTTTGGTGAACAAAAGTTTCCTTGAAGTTTCATATGAATATAGTTAAACCACTGAGGTCACATGAAATGCTTTTACAATGTTTTTGGTTCCTTTTCTGGACTTCTCAGATCCGTTTCTGTCTATAAAGTGTCAGAGAGCTCTCGGGTTTCACCTAAAATATCTTCATTTGTGTTCTGATAATGAAGAACAGCATGAGGGTGAAAATATACTTTAAATATCAAGAAAAAATATCTTAAAATCGATCGTTACCATAACGTGACCAGATGCAATTTTGCTCATGTGAAATTGATGTTTTTTGTAAGGCTTTGAAAATCGCAACAAGAAACTTTTCAATTTAATCTGTCTAACATAGTTAAGCTGTGTAAATCTATCAGTAGCTACTGAAGAAACACATGGTCTTCATGTATAATCAGGGGCGGATTTAGTGATTTGGGGGCCCTAAGCAATTCCAGTCATGGGCCCCGAAAGTTTTTAAATGCACCTTTTGTGCTTTAATTTATTTTTAATTGATTCATTTTGCTGTTTTAATTCTCATATCACTCAGTCTCCCTTTCAACATTTTGTCTTAATGCAAAATAATAATAAGACCATGTAAAGCATCTTGTAAAACTTTTAAAATGATTTTTTAAAAAACAAAAACGATATATAAACTTTTTTTTTTTTAACTAAATCTTTACCTTTGACTGCATCGTGATTGAGGGTGGAGGACAAATTTGTACATTTGCGATTGTAATAAACATTAAACTTATTTTTTTTAGACCCTCATCATACAAAAACTGATGGAAAATTATGTTATATAAAAAATTTATAGATATAACTAATACTTCTGTGTATTTATTTGGGGGCCTTCAGATTTTCTGGGGCATAAGGCTGCTTATCTTACTTATTATTGTTTAAATCTGCCCCTGTGTCCAATCACATGTTAACATGAGATGTGAAATATGTTGAACAAGTCATTAACAGTTTTGTTGATTCTTAAGCAAAATACAGAATAGAATACAGTATTTCTGTACAGAATCACACTCTTACCCTACAAACCCAAAAGCATGTTACTTTGTACAAGCCTAACTAAGGCTCTGCAGTTAAGTATTGGCTATAATAAAATATAAATAAAACCTTTGACATACAATAGTCAGAAAGTGAAAAGGAAAAAACCTAAATGATAATAAATAAGGTGAATAAATTAAATCAGTCCTTATAACCCCCTTACATTTGCACTGCCACAATATTTCAAACAACTTTTCTATCTTTTTTATGTGAACACATTTGAACACTTGTAGACAAAATGTGATCACTTATGCATTACTTTTGTTTCACATATTTCACATGTGATTTTAATTTTAATTGCCAAATGCCATGAGAATAATAATCACATTTCACAGATTTCAAAAGACTTTTGGCTCTAATTGTCTTCCATATGTCTGGTTTAACAATTAGAAAAGCGTATGAATTTAAAAAAAATACTAACATGCACATTAAAATATTTAATAAATACTAAAATATCCCACAAATTAAAAATGTCTATTTTAACGTGATGGCTACTTTGATACTTGTTAAAACTGCAGATGCACCTGCTGAATGAGATTAAAGAGACAGCAGAGGGCAGCGTTTTCACTTTTCATTTCTTACATCTCGGGTCCACATTTCCACATCAGGTTACTTACTTTTGCCCAGGGTAGAGAGGGTTGAAAAACTCTTGGGTGATGTTGGCAGCGTACCATGACACTGATATCATCGTGCACAAACCTGTAGATGGGATTAAAGGCATAAAGATAAACAGATAAAGCAATAAAGCGTTCTGAATGGAAACCTGATAAGGACAACTTTAAAGACAGCCGTGTTCTTCTCTTGAAATACATATTCATTTATAGGCCTATTTCATCAGGCTTCTTTTGAAATACGTAGCCTATATATTTAATAATACTGGGTGAGAGATGTGCTTTACCTTGCAGGAGAAAGAAAACGCCTCCGGTACCGGCTATTCTGCCTTTGAGCACGTAGTTTTCCCCGCCGGCCTTCGAGCACTGCATGCCGATGAGAGTCGCCACCACCCCGAATGTGCCCGACACCACCGCCGCAATCATGAGAGCACGGGACGCCTGGATGTAACCTGAGCGAAGAGTAACATGCACCGTTATATTTTACTATTATAGGAAATATATTACTATATTATACTATACAATTATAGTAAATAATTTGATAAACTTGTTGAAAACCTGAATACAGTGTTGAAAAAGGAATATCATAGAATAGATAGGAGTCCTTAGGCTGTAGGCTAAAAGAAAGAAAGAAAGAAAGAAAGAAAGAAAGAAAGAAAGAAAGAAAGAAAGAAAGAAAGAAAGAAAGAAAGAAAGAAAGAAAGAAAGAAAGAAAGAAAGAAAGAAAGAAAGAATAAATGTAACGTTACATACAGTGAAAAAAAATAAATAAATAAATAAACGAATACTTTTTATTTGTTTAATAACAAACAAATGTAGAAAAGACTGACAAAGAAAACAAGCCCGGCAGCAAAATAATCAAATTAAATAAAAATAGAACAATATTATTAATAACAATAATTAATACGTTTTATGAAACACAATTTATAATAATGATAATAATTGATAAAAATAAATAAATAAATAAAAAGGCTACAAATAAAGTAAACTAAACATAAATAAATAAATAAATAAATATAAAGATTTTATTGGATAAATAAATACATTTAATAATTAGGCTAATTAAATTCATAAAAAATTTAACAAAGAATGTTAAATGGATGAAAGATGTGGCCTACATGAGTAACTGACTAGATAACAAAATAATTAAATAAAGAGGGAAGTAAAAAATTTTTTTATAAATACATACATAAATAGATATATTATTATTAATTATTAACCCTCATAAATAAATAAATATATATATATATATATATATATATATATATATATAAGCTTAAAGGGGCTAATCATTTTGAGCTTAAAAATGTTTTTTTTATTAAAAACTTATTTTATTTTAGTTAAAATAAAACAAATAACACTTTCTCCAGAAGAAACAAATATTATCAGACATACTGTGAAAATTGTCTTGCTCTGTTAAACATCATTTGGGAAATATTTAAAAGAGAAAAATTATTCAAAAAAGGGCTAATAGCATAGATAGATAGATAGATAGATAGATAGATAGATAGATAGATAGATAGATAGATAGATAGATAGATAGATAGATAGATAGATAGATAGATAGAAACACAAATTGTGGTTAATAAATGGAGAAAAATAAACATGCAATTAGCCTAGGATCAAATGTCAGTCTATAATCAGTCCCTATGCCAGACTATAAACAAGCAAACAAAAACAAACTAAATAAATAGATGATAATGAAAACAGGGTAAATAGTCAATATAGTTGTAAAAGAAATAAAACGTGAAAATAAAGACTAAACTACAATTAGGATAAATGCTAAAATAAAAAAGATCATTGAAACAATAAATAACAAGAGATAAACAAAGTCCGATAAGCAATACAATTTACTTCACTCATTCAGTCGCCCATAACCAAACAAATAAATACCGACAAGGGAAATAAACAGGCAAATCCTAAACAAATAAAAAAGAAGACTAAATTACAAATTAGGAAAGAAAGAAAGAAAGAAAGAATTTTCTAAACACAAACACTGCAATCAAAGCTCTCATCCAAAATACAACTGACTTGCATTGTTTTTTAAATACTATTTTAACTAATAATAGCAATAGTAGGCCTATAGCTTAAAATAATAGCCTAGCTAAAAATGTTATGTCAAATTTTGTCCTGACCAGATAGAGCGAGCAGAGACGGGAATTCACGGCACTGGTGGACCCCTGTCGAGTCCGTGGCGCAGGACATCCACAGATTCTCATACAGGGTCGATGTGGTGATCACAGTCCCGTCTAAAGAGGACACTTTCCAGTAGCGGTTAGGAATTGTGATGCCAACCATTGTCCAACTTACAAAGCCAAGAAACAGAGCCACGGCTTCAATGATCGGATCCATTGTAGCTGCAGATTAACACAAACTGCAAAAATCATCCAGGCTTAGTATTCCTGTGAGAGTTTGTCCTTTATTTGTTTTCAAAACCCGAACACCTTTTGCTGAAAAGTTATAGAATATATCCAGGTTTAATTGGTTTTCTGTTCCATGGAGAGCTGGACCGCACCAGTGTGGCATCAGATAGAGTTGTGAGTGTCAGCGGGTCTTTATAGGCTCTGTGCGCCCTCCCCACACGCGTGCACATCTCACATTAGTTTTTTACACCCCGAAACTCAACAGGTGGTTATCAACAAAGTCCAATGGTCGTCAACTGACCTTCACTGGCTATGTATCCGCTATGTCTTGTGGACTCAAACACGCCGTGTGCATTGTAAAACGCGATAAGTTGATTTCACCTAAACAATGCGAGAAACATGACAAGCATGAATACCTTTAAATAGTTTGAGGTTGCAAGACTTGCTTCCTTTTTAAATTGACCTAAATGCACAATTTATTTGGTAAAACAATCAATGAACTGAAACCGGATAAAATGTATTTAACGGGATATTGCGAAATATTGGATTTCAAATGTGTTTTGAGCTTTAGTGTTTGATTTCTTGTTGTAACGCGATCCCCCAGAAATTATTCATGTCTATTTACACATATAGTACAAGCATAAACGTGTAGCCGCTTTTGAAAATTAATATTTTTTTCAATTTTCAGTAACTGTAGACAATATATTTTTGTGCATTTATCAAAACAGATTTAATTTATTATACAAAACAGTTACATTCATTAAGATAAGAGTTTGGTTACCTCATTAATCGAAAGATGGACCTAATCCATTTAAATTCAAACTTGTTATTGCAATAACAAAACAACAAAAACAAACAAACAATTAAACTACAAAATGTCAACTTAATTCCATATTTATATACTCAAAATATGATGTCTGCTGTTCGTTTAAAGTACTTACATAAAATAAGCTGAAACAACAGTTATTGAGGTTTTCTTTGGGAGAGCTTAATTGTTTTACGTCCAATCCACATAAATCTGTAAAAACCAATAACTTAATTTCTTCATGTTGTCTGTACACAAATTGATTGTGTGGAACCCACCATTTTTTACAGTGTACATTAAAAAAGGTTTTTGGTGCTTGTTTAACTTTAAAACGATCAGAATTGACACAATTCTTGAGGTTTTTTTTGGGGACAAACTTGTTTTATGTTAAATCTACTTTATTTGCAAAAACAATTAAATTAACTTATGTGTTTTGTGTTGGGACTGCATGAAGGAATTTTGTGCAATCTGGGCCGGTATAAGATTCTGACAATATGATAACCTTGGATAAAATTTTGGTTTCACGGTATTGTGCTCACTGCTCTAAAATACATTCTTTTTAAATGTCTGGATAAAAAACAAAAACGTAAAAAATATATATTTTTGAAAGATTTATTATATTTTGGAGAAGTAAACATGTCAGGCTGAATAATTCACATGAATCACTGCCCTTTGCTGTCTTCTTTTGTTTTTAAAAACACAGATTTCATGACAATTTAAAACAGCATCTTTTAAGATTTTTTTCTGCTGGAGACACTGTTGTCCTAAAAAACAAAACAAAACAAAAAACAAACAAAGAAACAAACAAAAAACATTACACACACCTTATCAGTATTGCAGAAAATTCTGGCGGTTTTAAAACCTTGACTTTTCCAAACCGCGGTATACCATGAAAATACCTTTATCCAGCATTTTTCACAGTGACAGTGTAAAAAAGCAGGGTTCCACACAATTTATGTATTTTGTTCCAACACAAATTAATTAAGCTAACATAACAAACTTAAGTGGGTTGCACAAATTTTTACACCCCGAAAAAACAATAAAACAATAAAGTCCCACTCCCCCCCAAAATTTAATATTTTCCCTCAACATATTAATTTGGATGTACTAATTTTTGGACTGCATCTAAAGTTTTTTTTTGTTAGATTAGTTCCAGTTTTGGCATTGGTATAATGTAATATAAACATAATTATACTACGAAAGTATAGAAAATATACATATTTGCTAAATTTAAGTATTCATTCATTCATTCATTCATTCATTTTATTTTCAGTCCGTTTATTAATCTGGGGTCATCACAGTGGAATGAACCACCAACTTAACCAGCACATGTTTTGCACAGTGGATGCCCTTCCAGCTGCAACCATCACTAGAAAACATCCATTTACTCCCAGTCATACACCACAGACAATTTGGCCTACCCAATTCACCTATAGCGCATGTCTTTGGACTGTGGGTGAAAACGGAGCACCCAGAGGAAACCCACAACAACACAGGGAGAACATGCAGACTCCACACAGAAACAACTAAGCCGAGACTCGAACCAGTGACCATCTTGCTGTGAGGCTGGACAAAAACCAGTAGACTGAGGAACAGCTTTTTCCCCAGAGCTGTCTCCCTTTTGAACTCTACACCTCACTGACTCTTTTTCCACCCCCACCCCACAAATTTTGCGCATATTTATACATTGCACTGGTTCGCTTATTTGAACTGTACATACCCACTGCACATGGACATCTGTAATTATGTACACACCCACTGTACATATACATTTGTAATTATTTTTATCTATCTGCACACTTCTGATTATTAATAGCAACCTGTACATATATCTCTGTTCATAGCTAATACAACCTGTATATAATGTTGATAGCACATCACCATAGTATTTCTATAACTGCACTTTATAACTTATACCTGTATCCTGCACTTGCAGCTATAGCACTGCAGGTTAGACCTAAACTGCATTTCGCTGCATTGTACTTGTACATGTGTAATGACAATAAAGTTGAATCTAATCTAATCTAATCTAATCTAATCTAATCTAATCTAATCTAATCTAATCTAATCTAATGTCTTCTTTATTAAATATTAATATAATATTAATGTATTTTTAAATATTGTCTTAACCCCCAGCTTTTGAACAGTTGCCATACAAAAAAAATGCAAAACCAGAGATACTTAAATAACAAAGCTCTTTAACAAAAACAAAAGTGGTCGAAATGAAAAAACAGCAGTGACTATAGTATGAACAAAGGTAAAAACTACATTTCTGAAAAATACAGTAGTCCAAAAAAAAAAAAAAAAAAAGAGTAAGCCCTTGCTTTGAATGACTTCTGCTCATCTGTGTCTCTCAAAGGACATCTGTAGTCTCTTGCTTTGGCTATACAGTGCATGTGGTCTTCATCTGGACATACATGGTTTCATGGACTTTAGAACTGCTCAAAATGTAAGAATATAGGTTGTTATGATTTTGATCTCCACTAAGTTTGCAATTTCAGATGCAGCCTTAGTTTTTTCTTGCGGGGACTTGTATGCTTCACTTTGGTTCCTGCTTCTTATTGTCATGACGCTTTGATTACCTCACACCTGTTTATATTTGAGCTCATTTATCTTGTGTAAATCCTTCAGTTTAGTTTGTGCAGTGCATGCCATTTCATAATGTCTGAAGCCAGTGCAGATCTTGTTCTTTTAACAAACTATATTTATTACATGTTTTTGCAAAAGAAAGAAAAATGTAATAAACACAACAAAGAGAACACACTGTCAAAACTGCTTTAAATTGCTTTGTTGAATCAAAGTAAATGTTCTACTTATCTCAACTTACATTAGTCAAACTAACCAAAAATTAATTTACTTATTGAAAAAAGTTTATTGAAATAAAAATTAGCTGTCATTACTTTTTATCATCATGTTTTTGCAGTGCAGAAGACATTTTTAACCATTTCAAGAAATGTTTTTGGCAATTATAGAACAGCATTTATTTGAAAAACATTTTTTGGCAACAGTGTAAAGTTCTTCACTTACTCTTTTGATTATTTAATGTGTCATTGCTGAATCCCATCCATTAATATATATCAACAGCAAAACTCCTGATTTTTGGACAAATAAGAGCCATCTGAAATGTACTGAATGCGTTAATAAACACAGCTAAAATAAGCAATGACTCACCCAAATGATTCAAACATTAACCTGGCCTTTTAATAACAGATAGTTTTAGTGAATAGGCTACTCGGACATTTAGTGAAACGTTTTAAGAGACGTTTTTTAAAGTAAATCTCCAAAGGAGTCACTATCAAAAGAGGGAAAAGGGTAACTACTGCACGCAGTGATTAACTCAACAACTGAAGAAGCGACTGACAGTGTTTATCTGTTACTGCTTTTGTCTTGTGTTATCTGTCCCACTGCTTCCGATATCCTCATATATCCATCAGCCGGCCTGCAGACTAACAAACGCCAAATTACACTGTAAAAAATACCTGTTAATTAACCAGATTATTTACAGTTGTGAATTGCATTATGGGACCTTGATCTCTGATCTGTCGACTTTTGATGATGAAAATTCAACTCTACAGTTTAACAGTGACTTTACTAACATTGTAGTAGTTTGAAATAGTATAATGTATAAGAAAAATTATATATACACTGTTAGACATTTCTGTAAATTACACAGTTATTTACTGTATTTCACCCAGTGTAATACTGCAAATTCCTTTTACGGTAAATAACTGTATTTACCGTTGCATTATGGGAATTTAGTGTGACGTCGAACAACATATACAGCGATGTACTGTATTTGTAAAAATTCGTGTATTATACTGTATTTTCCACAACTGCTTCAACGCCACCTTGCGGCGATTCGACTACTCTGCACCACATTTTGCCTGAGGACCCTGGAGCAATTCTGGAGGACAATTTATTAGTGTGCCTGAAGAACATACTGGATTTAACAAACTTTACTCTGGTAAGCTGAGGCAGTGTTTCATTTTACAGAATGTTTTGTGGACGAGAATAGAACAAAGTAAAGTATAAAGTTGGCTATTATTATTTTCTCTGGCTTGGCGTTATTTCGCCCATTTGAGAAATATATCATCTATTAAGATGTTACCTTTATTTAATTTATTACATTAACACTACTATTACTTTAAATAAGACTGTTTATGACTATTAGCCATTGTTCTCGTCATATCTTTTTATTTATTTACATAGGAACCGGTGTTGCAGCGGGTTTTGGTTTAGGAGGGAACCAGAGGTATGCAGACAGTTTTGGAGGACACTTAGAACGAGACAACGGTCCGGCAGAGAGTGTTTTCCCCCAGAAGAATATGAATGAAAGACCATCAAATAATCCAGGTAAAAGCGCGTCTGTCTGTGCTGACAACACTCGACATTGATTTGAGCACCTCTATTAGCATTTGTTTGCTCGGCAACATTGGCTGAAGCGATCTTAAAATGGTAATGTTAACTGTTAGCTAAACTGAGCTAAGTTTAAACTGAATTGGACTCAAACTCATTTTAACGTGCAACGTTTATCTTATATTGATTTATACTATATATATTAGATGTTGTGAACTTATTTTTCTCTGGTTTAGAGTAACTTATAACGTTAGCTTGAGAAAATAACATCGCGACGTAACCTATAAGAACGTTAACGTAAATCTATACAATATGCATAGAGGTAAAGTTGGTTTTATATTCGCACATTCGTTCATTTAGACGACTCTATACTGTTTACCATGTTACTTTGAATATTCGATCAGAATTAGCATGCCAGTATGACTTGAAATCAACATTAACACTGTTTATTTGACCGTGAGCATGTTGTACTTTGATAGTCATTAGCTGCTAAAATGATTTCGCTATTTAGAGTTTGCAAATAATACTTTTATGAAATTAAATTATTAAGGGGGAAGTCTGAATCTGCTAATATAAAACCAATTTTACCTCTATGCATTATGCTAATAACCACCTTTTTGCTATTTATTGTTTGCTAATTATTTTTTTATCACAACTCTTGACATTTGGTTTAACATAATTGTTACCATTATATTTTTTTCTGTTTAGAAATGGCTCTGGCACAGCAGCAGGTTTTGTCTGAAGAAACAAACAGCATTTCGGAGGAACATCTTGATCAGCACAGCCTTATGCTTAAAAAATAAGCAAGACCAGTAAGCAACCAAGGTAAACAAATAAAAAAAAAAGTTGTGTGGAGGTTGTGGATTGTAGCATGGTATTCTTATCTGTATTTTTGGCTTTTTTATGGTCTCAATATAGAATACTGGAAGCCTGCCTGTGCAAACTGGACCTCATACAACAGTAAGTACTGTACATCTATTTGTTTCTCAATATAGTAACGTTACTTTTAATACAAAATGTGTCACATGTTTAGTTGCTAGCTAAATAAAAAAATCTTTTTCCCTTTTTTATTAAACCATTTAGTAGGGTTTTTTTCATCTTTGTTTATAATATTTTTGAGCAGATTGAGGTCTGTCATGGGTCAGACATTTCAAAATACAATAATTAGTATTGGGATACATGCATTTGTCTATGTATTAAATGTCCTTTTCCCCATTTCATGTTGCCTAAATATTTTGTAATAAATAAAATAATAAATTTTTTTGTATAAATAATTCCAGAGGATGAAACAAAATGCACAGCAACAACCAGAGTGAGCCAGAAGATAGCAGGAGAAGTACTGAAGAGAATGACAACCATGAACAACAGTGAGTTATCCTTCTTTCACCAGCTAACTGAGAACTTGGATTAGGTGAGACACTCTCAATAATTGTATCAGTATTCAGTCAGTTTTAGTTTATTAGGAATACATAAAAAAAATAGTCTAATCTGTCCTGCAGTGAATCAACCCATCACAAATGCTACAATGTTTTTGTAAAACCTTGTTAGGGAAAAAAATAAACAGGACATTCTGGTTAGTTATCTTTTAAACATGTTAGTGAGCAGATTATGAGCAGGAGCCAGTTGCTCAGTACCAGCTGAAAACTAGCCCAACCTAGCTGCCATGCTTCAAAATAATTAACCAGTATATGATTTATTTTTTTAAACAAGCTTCTTCTATGCTTATGTTAGTCTGTTTGTCCTTATCCAGAGTTCTTCATAATCCTGGAACTGGGCCAAATCCTGACTAGATGCTGTGGTGGTCATGGAGGAGTGAATCCTAAAAGACACACGTGATCAATGAGTTTCCGCATTGATCCAATGGGCCAGCCTGACCACCCGCTGGTGAACTTTCAAGCCTCCGGTGCCTAGACTGCGGCCTTGCACAAGTTTGGCTAGAGGAGAACTGGTCGTGCCCAACTGAGCCTGGTATCTCTCAAGGGATTTTATTCTACACTTTCGTCAGTTGGTGAAGTTTGCTCCATGCCACTGTCGCCACTGGATCACTTGGCTACAATTGGTGGATCGGTGGATTTGCTCTTCAGTGTTTGGACTTTTTTAGCAGTGACATTTACTGCTTCAATTCTGAAAACTGGACTGAAGCAGCTTCAATTTACAAGAACTTCTATGTTAAGCTGCTTTGACATCATTGATCTACATTGTAAAAGTGCAATAGAAATAAAGATGAATTGCATTTGAACATGTGAATTCAGACCTTGTTGAGCATTTGACACCAGAACTAGTAATATTTTAAAGTTGGGTTGTTTCTGAGTCGGCTAATAGTTACAAATATTTATTTTTCCAACAATATGCAATTCAGAAGTTTAAATTTTTATTGTACATGTATGTTCTAGTGCTTTGTGTGATTTATTTATTTTTAATGTGTTGATTTTATTGCTTAATGTAATTTTCACACATTTTCCTTAAATGCTTTAAGCATTATTAATGTTTTAAAGAATGGAATATTTTGTCATTGTGTCTGGTTTAATGTCAGTAGTACTTAGTACAATTGGGGTTTTTTTTCTCAACAATATGCAGGTCAGACACTTAAATTAGTTTTGTACATGTATGTTAATGTGCTTTGTCATTTTCAATGTTTTTTTTCTTAAAATAAAATATTTTGAATGATTGAAATGTAATGTTTTTACACATTTTTAAGCTTGTTTTAAGCATCTCCAATGTTTTAAATAAAGAGTGTTTATTTTGTTAATATTTTGTAATTGTGTCTTTTTTTAGGTCTATAGTATTAAAATAATATTAATAAAATTATATTATAAAATATTTAGGACAAAATTAAAAGGTTTACAGTAGCTAACTGTTAACTTAGGTTTTTACAGTAGTTAACCATTTTCAGACACTACGGTAACATGCTGTAAACGGATTTGCAGTTGTATACTGTAAATCTAAAATACAGTAACTTACTGGCAACAGTGTTGCCAGTAAGTTACTGTAAAAACCCTTTGAAATGTCTAACAGTGTAGATAAAGTCTCTAATGCAGAGGTGGCCAAACATTTTCTTACAAAGGGCCAAAAATCTAATTTGACTGTATTGCATTAAAGTTGCCATTTCCTAATTTATTTCACAATATTCAATTATAAATAGCAAAATTACTTTAATTGAATTACAACAAACAATTCATGTTATATTCCAATAGTGTTCAATGCTGTCTAGTTACAGTGACAAGTTGCCGATGTCTTGTGCAATGTCCTTGTCAAGTGAAAGTATTTACGTAAAAAACAAAAAATCTCATTCATTTACAACATTTAACTAAAACCTTTAATTTCAGCTTTTTTGTAGCTTAACAATAAAACAAACAAAATGTCAATCAGACATTTTTAAATCAGAAATGATCTGTTAAATCTAAATAAATAAATGTCTGTCATTCTCCCTCTCTTCTCAGATGGGACAGTGGGCCAAAGGTTACCGTGCGCCAACTTTGCCCTGGGGGCCCTGTAGTTTGGGCATCTCTGCTCTAAAGTATCAGACAATGCACTGGCAGTTTATGACATGGTTTTTATACCATAATATAGCCCACCAACCCAGACAATTTATCACTTTAAACTATTAAAAATGTTAATAAATTTTTTCAAACTTTTCAATGTTTAACATTGTTGGAAGAAAGATCAGGCTCCCATCATGCAATTCAAAAGAATAAATAAATGAAAACAAAAACTTAAATGACAAAGTATGGAAAACTGCTGGTTTATGGATATTATTTACAGTGTAGGACTGCACAATATCAAAAAACTATTGTTATCAGGATAATTATATGCAATATTCATATCACAGAGAAGTGCAATAAACCTTTTTTTAGCAATGAGTAGGCGCACACGGAATCTGAAACAGAGACCGATAATGAATAATTTGTATTAATATATTTATTTTTATTAAACCTCCTCACTGTAAAAAAAAAACCATCAGCTTAAAATGTTAAGGCAACGAACTTCAGGACATGTTTGAGTTTTCTCAACTTAAATCAAGCTAAATGAAGTAATTGGGTTGAAAGTTGAGTCAACTCAAAAATGTGCTGAAGTTTTTTGTCTTAAAATGTTGAGTCAACATATTTTTTTTCTTTACAGTGCTGTTGACTTGTGGGTTAAAATGACCCAGGCACCATTTTAACAGCAGAAAAAAATAAACGTTTTTATTTTTTCATCCCGTTTACTTTTTTCTAAAATGACCACAACATTTGTAAACATTAACCATTTTCTATTTTCATGAAGGCTGAATACATAGGATACACAACAGTTATACTTTGGGTCAGTTTTGACTAGCTATAAAATCCTTTTTACACCCCAAAAGCTTCATGGCACACATTTCAATATACATACACCCCAAACACACACAATAAGAACCTGCTGCTTTAACTTTTATGAATACAACAATGTTTACACCAGGTACTTTTAGCATTAGAAAATATAATAAGCTGGATTAGTCAAAAACAAGTGGTGCAGAATGATTAAACATTGATGAAATACTGCACACTGATGAGGGGAAAACGACATTCAAAGAGTTTGTAAAGAACTCTTATTGATCTTTTTTCTTCATGGAAAATAGATTTGGGTATTGAAATTAAATTTAGCTGCTTTAATATAGAAAATTAAAAACATATGAGTTGTAATACATAATGCATATGCATAGGTGAGTTTACTTTGAGTGCTGGGTTGTGGGTGGAAGGGCATCCACTGCATAGAACATATTCCAGAGTAATTGGTGGTTCATTTTGCAATAATGCACTATGGACAACAAAAATCTGCCTGGAAGAAAAACTTGCAGTAGAAATTCCAAGTGAAATTTGGGAACAAATCTTGGACTGGTTCACAGATGTTACATTAACGCAAAGTCTCATTTAGTTTAAAGTGCTTCATGGGCTTCATTTTTCCAAGTGTAAACTGAATAAAATATTTCCAGAAGTGTCGCCATTGTGTGACAAATGTCAATGTTTAGATTCCAACCCATTCTTATGGTATGTTTCCCAAATTACAGAGTTTCAGGAACAAAATATTCCAGGTTTTTTTCAGATACATTAAACATTTCAATTGAACCAGATCTTTTATTAATTATATTTGGAGTTTCCGAATAATCTTTGAGTCTTGCACGGGTACAACAACAATTTGTTTCATTTGGGTTGATCTCTGCCAAAAAAAAAACCTTACCCTTTTGCTTTGGAAAACAAAGAAATTCCAACTCTTAAATTATGGCTGACAATGTTATTACATCTGGAAAAAATCAGGTATACCCCAATACACTGTATATAGAAAATGTGCAGTGCTGGTGGTATTCCGGGAACGTGGTTGAGAAACACTGCACTGATAGACAAGATTTTGTTATTTGAAACAATTAAGTTAATTTTTTTTCTACAAACTTGTGATTAATATATTTACTATACCTTTAGTACATACTTTACCATTAGATAGCACTGGTGGGTGGTTGGTTGGGGAAAGTAAGCTTACATTTTGTTTAATTATAAATTTTTTTTTTGAATGTCTAATTGTTAATTAGGTAGTTGTTGTCTATTGTTTTGAATATTTTAAAAATAATTAATTTAAAAATAAATGTCTGCTAAAATATTTAATAATAAAACATTTAAACTAAAAATAATGCATGTTACAATAATGAAATTGTTAAAAGATAGCCAATATTGTTTAAACAATTATTTAATTGAATAACTGCCACCCACCTGACTGCTGTCTGAGATTAAAAGTGTCAACATTGGTAGGAATTAGTCACTGATGACACGGCAGAAATGGCCACAAAAGACTGTATATCTATGGCAAGTTTAAACACCATGAATCACAATGCATGCAGATCCTTCATTAATGATTAATGGCTTAGAAAGAAATATTCTTCATCTGAAAAAAGATGATGCTAACAAAACAATACACCCAGGAGGCTGAAGTTCATGTAGTAATAACCAAAACTTACAGATTTGACAATAAGTATCTAGATTATTGTGAAATCTCCTTGAACTACACAAAGCCTATTGATTTTGAGCATTAACATTAATAACAAGATAGGGACTTATCCTTTACTGTACAAAGGCCTATAGTGATTAACTTATTTTATTGATGATGAGAGACTAGATATTAGGAGAGAGCAGTACTGAAAATAGGCAAAATGCCATACCGTATCTTGAAAGATAAATATATGGATTTCCTACGTAATTCACTGTTAAAGGAAACAAGTGTTGCACAACATGGCTTTGGGAAGTCTGTAAAATAATATCAACTGTAATGAATTCCTTCCATCATGAATCTTTCTGTCTGTCTGTCTGTCCATCAATTTATTTATTTTATAATCTTGGTGTGATTCAGGAATTAGACCTGAGTTTCAGTAGTCGTGTCAAAGCAGTCAGTAAATCAGCATACTATCATCTCAAAAACATTGCAAGAATTAGATGCTTTGTTCCCAGGGAGAACTTAAAGAAACTTGCTCATGCTTTTATCACCATTAGAGTGGATTTTTTCTTCCCAAAAAGACAGTCAGTCGCAGCTCATCAAGAACGCTGCGGCCAGGATTCTGACCAGAACCATAAAATCAGAGCACATCACACCTGTCCTCAGATCTAAACAGTGGCTCCCAGTAACATTTGGAATGCACTGTAAATTCTAACATGTTCAGTTTACTTAAAAAAAGTTTGGAAACCGATTGCCTTATTTTTGCAATATAAACTTACAAGGAAATCTTAAGTTAAGTTTAATTATTGCCTTGAAGTAAGAAAACTAAAACTTATAAAGTAAACTAACTGTTAAAAATTAAGTAAGTTTAATAGAAAATTCTAGTTAACATACTTGTCATTATTTAGTAATCTTACTTAGGGTTTTATAGTAAGATTATTTTAATAACTCTATTTAACTAATACTGTTCTACCATGTTCAGTTAACATCTTGAATGCTAGTAGTCTCAACATTGTTTTAATCCACCATTTTAAGTAATGTCAACTAAAGAAACTACGTGCAATCGGTTTCCACATTTTCTTCAATTAAACTGAACATAAAATATGTAGTTCAACCTACAAGTAATGACATTATACAGGTCTTAAATGTAAACATTTTATTTGACAAAATTAGCAGAATTTCACAATACACTTGTGATATTTTAGTATCACAATACACTTGTACACAATACAGTTTTGTAAAAACCTGTTGTAAAGTGCTGTAATATACTGTAAACAGCAATACAGACAAAAAATATAATAAACATGTTCAACCCTAAAACACAAGTTTTCGAAAAGGTTTGAAAATCTATCAAAAAAACTTTAAATACTTGACACTTGGAAAAAAGATACTTGAATTAGTGTAATTAAACATGCCATTGCACCAGCACCTTAAACATGGCAGCATATAGACACTCACAGAGGAACAGATATTAAGCTTTAAAGCTAATTTGTTAGACTGTGTAGTTTAGATTTTCCTACAGAAAATATCACATTAGTGTGGTCAAAAGTATTGAGTTTGGTATCAGTCAATACTGAAATATTAAAAATATCCATTTTCCACCAGCATTTGAGTGCTACTGAGCTCGTTCTTAAACACCATTGATTGGCCACTGTGTTCACATGCTCAACAGAAATGACTGTGATTGGCTGTGACTTTCATAGGTTTACCATTTTTCACTGAGTCCAAACAAAGTTACACAGACACTGAAGTGTTTCAAAGCCATGTCGATAGCTGATTTGTTTAAAAGCTAACATATAAGCTATCTGGTGATGAATCGACTGATCGACAGTGCTTTGAAGTTATCCAGTGTCTTTGTATCTTTGCACCTGGTGAACAGTGGTGAAGTGTGGTAAAAATAATGACCTTCAAAGCCAATCAGTCATATCTACTGAGCATGTGAACACAATGGCCAATCAGTTCTTGCAATGTTAGTGGGAAATGGATGGACTTTTTTTTTTTTTATTTCAGTACCGATTGGTACCAAACTCAATACTTTTGACAACCCTATAAATCACAATACACTTTTTTGGTAAAAAAAAAAAAAGTGTTTTAAACACCAAAATGCTGCAGTCCTAAATGTAACACTGCAAACAGCAACATGTTAAAAAGCAACACTTTGTAATTAAACATGCCATTATACCTGAACCTTTAAACATAAAGCACAGCAGTATATAGGCACTCGCCGAATAAAACACATTACGCTTCCCTCCCAGCAAAAGCAACACACGTTGAACAAATTCAAATGCATTGCTCAAAGTCTTTGGGTAGTCCGAATTCAGTGTGTAAATCAAAGCAAAAAAAGAGACATACTGCATGTGGCAAAGTCCATAACCTCTTTTCCTTCCAGTATAAAGGCCCACATTGCATCCATAATGAGGTTCTTTAGACATATTCACACACGACAGTCAGCAGGCCAACATCTTCTGCACTGAAGTCCGACTCTACAATTACATCCTATGAATAGAGAAAGAAAAATAAGTAAAGTTTGATATTCTAAATGGCACTAATAAAGCCTGTAGTGGCCAGGAGACCAAAAGCAGAGGTGAAAAAAATACAATTCCTTGTGCTTAATTTAGTAACACTTTAGTAGGAACCAATTACCCTATTAACTAGTTGCTTATTAGCATGACTATTTGTGTTTATAGTACATTTTACATTCAAATGCTTCTTATAAGAAGGCCTTGCTATGGTGCTCCTTCTTCAATGTAGACCAACACGATGGATTTGCCTGTACTGCTTCTACTAGGCTTGTCATGATAGTGGAATTTATTACCAATCCATATAGTAATTTTAAAAACATCCATTTCCTGCTAACATTTGAGCATTGTTGAGTGTCATTTCTGTTAAGCATGTGAACAGAATGGCAAAACAGTGCTGTTTAAAAATGTGCTCAAAAGTGCTTAAAATGTTAGCAGGAAATTTGCTGCTTAAAATTGCAGCAGAGATTGGTACTAAATTCCAGTATCTTGAACATGATACTATTCTAAAGGAACAATAGATTTTTTTTAATTAAAGAAACACTGTAATGTAATAAAACAAACTGCAGTAAAAATACTTTTAAAACATTTTCAAGAAATTAAATGCAAATGTGTGAGAGACCAATTGGTGCTACATAATCAATATAAATATTTTGTAGGGAAAACTTAATAAATTGGGAACCAATTCATGAATGCATTTGGTTTTGCTAGATTAAAGCAGTGAGTCAAGTTTGCATTATTTAGCACACTTTTTAAAAATGTATTAATAACTATTTTTTAATAAGAAAATTGATGTTTTAGTATGGCTTTTAGAACAAGGGTGCAGCCATCTACAATCCCACAGCAGGTGACTTCACAGGGTTGGTTATAATACGGAGCATCTTTGACTTTGTGGCTTTTAACACTATCTTTTTACATCTTAATCCAGCAGGTTCTTTCAACTGAAATTATATTTCTCTCAACATATTACATAGGTATTACACTTATTAAGATTTTTTTTTCAAGCTAATCTTCCTCCTTTTCAAAACAAGTGTGTTTAAAAATTAAAGAAATGCATTCATTACTTCACTGGCCTATGAAGCTAACTGACCCTGTGACGGCACAAGCTGCTGTATTTGCAACATAGCAATGCTCTTGCTCCAAAGGCCATAATATAACATCCCTCTTACTTTCAAATACTTACATTAAATGCATTTGTTTTATTTTTATAAAATTGAAAATTTTTATTAATAAGTGAGGTAAACTGGAATGACTGCTTCATTTCCAGTCTAAGAAAGCAGAAACAATAATACTACTTACAAAACACATCCTGAAAATTTCTTTAGACTCATCCCTCTAAAGGACTGAAAGACCCCGGAGAACTGCTGCCAGATGACCTTGAAAAAGTAAAGACAGGTAGACATGCATTATAGCCCAATGAAAACATCAAATGCAATTTATTGCAATCAAATGCAAATTATGATTCAAAGATGATGTCACAAAAATACCTTTGAATTAACATGTTGAAAATTTCTTCTAGTTTTCTTCTGCAATTTTCTCCTGTTTTTTTTTTTATTTCAATCAAACGAGCAGTGTGTGTCCAATGCAGCGTAGAACTTGGATCTCACATTTCTTCCTGATATTCAATTGAATTCTGCAAAGATCCAATCAAAACATTATTAGTCATTAATAACATTCAAAAACACAAATTCACAAAATCACACAAAGTTTTGAAAAGAAAACAAACCTTCTGCAGCACTTGCATCAGCTGGTGTTTCCTCTATGACTTCCTTCTGGATGTCACTGTTGTGCACAAAAACGTAAAGTGTTATTGACATGGCTAAGCGAAATTCTAAAACAAAAAACAGAAATCAGAAATACATGCAATGATACAATGCAATGCCATTTAGCAACAGATGTTACACTTTAACATGACATAGTTAAATGTTCTTGAATAATAAAAGCTGCCAAATACTCCCGGCGCCTGTCATCAAAAGCATGAGCTATACTTGTCACCAAACAGTAATAAACACAACCCCCGATTAAATATACTCATGGCATTGTTGCTGGTGTGCCTTACTTTTATGCGCATTAAAAGTGGAATAAATATTTGTCTCAATTGATGTCTTTAAAAGGACACTGAACTTTCTGACTAGGGTTGCACGGTTTACCGGTACTATGGTAGTATCGTGATACTATGGCTCCAAGATACTGGCGGTGCCACTGTAGTTTGTAAACGGTAGTATTGTCATTAACAGTCTGCCTACAATACATAATGCTGCATGTGAAAAAGTCACTAAAATACTTACACGATTCAGCAACAATAGATCATTGTATTTTAATAGTCTATGGAGCAGTACAGTACATCCCCCTCCAGAAGCCTCCAGTTAGCGAGTAAGCACTGCCTTGAAGTACCATCACAGACAGTCAATTTCCAAAACCTTTTCATTCATTGTTCCTCTCTGGTGGAATGATCTTCCCAATTCTATGCAGACTGCTGATTCACTAGTATCATTTAAACGAAACAACGAAAAACTCATCTTTACACATTAAGCACTTAACACAAACAAATAAATCACTCCAACCCTCCTTACTGTAGATCTTATTTCTCAGAGCAATAGCATTTCCTTTGTAGAAGTAGTGCTTCTTGTTTGTATTGCTTCTTCATGTTGAACTGCTGAATGCCTCCTTATTTTTAGGTCAATTTGGACAAAAGTGTTTGCTAAATGACTAATGTAAATATAAATGTGATTGACTTACACTATTTTTCCGGCCACATGCCGCTCTCCAAGATTTCCATGCATATTTTAAGAATTTCTTTGGCAATGTTTGTTCCTCCTGCCTTTATCAATTCTGCTGGTAAGACTGGGGGGACAGCACAAGATTACCGGCTAGTTTTTCAAGCCAATTTCTCCCTTTACAACAATTGAAGTATTGTCTAGATTATCTTGGTGGTTCTAGAGATTATTTTATCAGATTTTCCTGTGGGCAATTTCCTCCATCTCCAATCACAAATCCTAAATGTTCAACATGTAAAATATTCACAATAAGAAATCATGAGGTCTGTTGGACAAAAACAAGTTGAACAAACTTTGAGTTGCAGAGTAAGTTTCAGGTTGACAAATAAAGTGTAGGTTACCATGGTGAAAAAAAAAAAAAAGAGTTTGCGAAATGGGTTTGAACCAAATGGCAACCTCCCACTCTCCCTTGTGAAGCTAATACGGAAGTAACTAGAATTGCAATTCATCGAAATTTTGATAGTGCAGGCTCCATAATAGAGCACATTTCTATTGACATCATTGTTAAAATGGCCAACTTTGCAGCAGAAAAAGAGGTGTTTTCACCCTGGTAAAAAGAACGATTTTGTTGTATATAGCAAATATTACCCCTCATGACAACTGTGAGGGGATGAATTTTTTTTATAGTCCGTTTCATTTATAGTAAGTTATATTAAGTCTGCATAATTAAGGGCGGAGCCATTTGAGTGACAGCTAGGTTTTGCTGGTCGCTGTCACTTCACTTCAGCTGATTCCGGCTGATTAGCCGCTGAACCCTGCATATACATTGTATTATTGTTTTGTTTTATGTGGCTTTACAGTCAATTGCCTTTTAAAATTATACAATTATAAATAATATGGCATGCTCTGGGCACTTAATAGTGCTTACAATCCATTCAAGTTACTTCCATTTCCCAGGGGATTGAAATTATATACTTATACCATCTCTATAAATGTATATGTTTTACTTAAAATCGTTTATCATTTATAATTTCTTTAGAGCTGTAATGCACTACAGAATCTGACAGATTGATTAGCTGTAGGCTCTAGAACAGTCACCTGAAGCGTTGTCATACAGTGTTATGCCTGTATTTTATAAGTAGCCTTGCATTTACTAACACAGACTATATTTTAAGTATTTGGAAGTAATTCACTTTTTCCTCCGGTAGAAAAACTTCATAAAAACAATGCTTAGTGGCTCAATGTATTACAACAGTGTTTTAAAAAGATTAAACACTTTATTGATATAGTATACAACCAAGCACATATGGTTAGAACACACACAAATCACAGGTCATTTTCCCAAAGAAAAGCCAGTCTAAGCAAAATGCTAGTAGGCATCTGTAGCACCACTTACGCTTCGCCTCTTTGACCTTTTTTGGTAACCCACAGTCGGCACGATGAAGCGTGAACATAATGGCGATGGCCTACTTGTGGCTTCATTTATTTTTATTTACATATAGCTTTATTTGCGCTCTTCAAAAACCTTTGGGGGACGTCACAGAGACTGCGTCCATATCTTTAACAGTCTATGGTTTAGGGGTTAGCTTTGCACTGGAATTCATGTTTGTTATCAATAAAAAGTAGCTCCACCTTTTTTGATTTAATTAGCCTTCTTAGTCAATTTGAAATTGATGAACACCAGTCATTCATTAATTCATTCCCTGATTCATTCATTCACATTCTAAACAAACAAACAGAACAGCATCAATATTGAATTAATAATCAGACAGACTCAGAAGTGGGACAACCATTGCAAGTTTCTTTTTACAGATACCCTCATGCTTTTCTTTTGCTGATCAGTCGATCCATTTGTCAATGAAACATGATTTTTTATTTTATTTATTACATTTAATGTAGAAAACCGTTCTAAAATGAATAAAAATTTTGAGTTGAACAATGCGAGGCCAGCAGTTAGACTAGGTGCTGCTATTGTGTTGGACCGGCTTTGTGTGATAAGCTGATGATTGTTCTGTGTTTTAAAGGTCAGGTTTATCACCAGCTTGCTTGACTATTGCTATAAACTCAAGTTTAATTGCTCTTTTAACAAACACAATCATTTTCACACATGGCTATGCATCTGCTCGACGATGATGCTTTTGATGACCGAGTGTTTATGGGGACTGTAAAACACACTTATAAAAGAGTTCTGAGACTTTTTGTAACAAGGTCGAATCCTATTTTTTTGGAGATCTCAGCACTCTTCAGTTCAGATCTGCTAACACGAGTGCCATCCTGAGCATGGCAAAGCTGCCAGCAATAACTGGAATGCCAGCTTTATTAAAGATAAATGGTCCCTGTCAAGTTAACCGTGTTAAATGGGATTGTGTAACTGTAGTATCATTGTGCCTTTTAAATGACACCTGTGTGTCATGTAAAATCAGAGACAAGACTAGCTGGTAAAAATGGCGATTTCCAGGAACAGGATCGCGTTTGGGTGTACTTTGGCTAACAAACATGGACATGAAGTGCACACATACACACTAGGTAAACCATTTTAAATATTATGACTTGTTTATGTTTTTGAAATAAATCATCTGCTCCCAAAGGTTGCACATAATAACATTTATTTAAAATAAAATATTTTGTAACAAAAAGAATTGATATAGTATAATAGTAGGAATTAAGAGAAAATAGTTTACAATAAGGTGCCACTATTAAATGTGTTTACTAACATTAATAAACAATACATTTGTTACAGTATTTATTCATCTTTCACTGTAAAAAATACTGGGTTCCACACAAACGATTAGTGTTGGTACAACATTAAGAAATTAAGTCATTAAGGGTTCCAGTCCTCGGGCTCCCATTTTGTTTGTCTTCCTTACTTAACACACCTGATTCTCATCAGCTCGTTAACAGAGAAATCCATGAACTGATCCTTGTGAGTCAAATAAGAAAGAGATGCAAAATATGCAGGGCAGGGGGGCCTGCAGGACCACAACTGAACCACTAAAATAAGTTAACTTATTAGCTTTTACAAAATTAAGTGGATTAAACGGAAATCAATTAAGTTGTGCCAGAAAAAGTCAAGAATTGTGTTATTTCAGCTCATTTAAAATAAGTAGTTTGAACAAACAGCAAACATTTTTTGAGAGTTGTAAGTGTTCAAACTTTATTTTAATGTACAATTCAAACTTTTAGCTTGAACTACTAATTATCTGCTTATTAATAGTTAGTAAGGTATTAGATGAGGTTAGGTATTGGGTAGAATTAGGCACATATACGTTTAGCTTAGTAATAGGCAGGTAATAATACTGGGAATTGTTAGTGCATTAACTAATGTTAACATGCACTTTGGATTTGGATAATGCATTAATAAACATTGATTATTAAATGCTGTATTAGTATTTTTCTTTATAGGTCCATGTTAGTAAATGCAGTCATCCGGAAAGTATTCATAGCGCTTCACTTTTCCAATACATGTTATTTTTCAGGTTTTTTATTTTTAATAAATTTGCAACAATTTCAAAAAATCTTTTTTTCCCCACATCGTCCTCATGGGGTATTGTGTGTAGAATTGTAAGGAAATAAATTAATTGGATCCATTTTGGAATAGGGCTGTAACATAAAAAAAATGTGGAACAAGTGAAGCGCTGTGAATACTCTATAAAAATACAACAACAAAAAAATGAATGACATGTCAAAAACTGCTGACTGGAAAATTCAGCTTTAAATCACCAGAAATTAAAGAAATGAAAACAAAACACTGAAAAATGATTTTGCTGCTTATTTAAACTACTTTTTGGGTCAACTTAATTGTTTTATGTTAAATCTGTTTAAGTTTGTAAAAACTATTAAGTTGACTTAACGATTTGTGTTGGAAAGAGAAAAGGATCTGTGAGGAACCTAGCATTTTTTACACTTTAAGCTAACTATTTTAATTATTGTCAGAAAAATGTCTAATTCCTACATAATTTGCACAAAAGCATACAGTTAAAAAAAAAAAGATTCATGCCCCCAAACCACACAGCTAAACACTGACTTCACTAAAAATGTATGATTCGCATGGTTTAAATTAATGCAAGCTAGCTACTAAATAAAAAAAGTTACAAATTGCAGTGATATTCTGTTGCAATCACAGGAATGTTTTCAATATACATAGAAATTAGTCACTATATTATACAGTGGTTAGCACTGTCGCCTCACAGTAAGAAGGTTGCTGGTTCGAGTCGCAGCTGGGTCAGTTGGCATTTCTGTGTGGAGTTTGCATGTTATCCCCGTGTTTATGTGGGTTTCCTCCGGGTGCTTCGGTTTCCCCCACAATATCTCACAGCAATCTGTAACTTTTTAATTTAGTGGCTAATTCATGTGAATACGTACGATCTCATTTGTACAATTTAGTATGATTTGCTGATCCCCCAATGACAGTTGGGTTTAGGGGTAGGGTTGGGTGCCACGTCTTTTTAAAATCGTACATTTTCATATGGCTGAACTAGTACGAATTCAAACTAATTAGCCACTAAACTAAGAAAACATAAAATGCTTATGTTTCCTCGTCCATAGTCCAAAGACATGCGCTATAGGTGAACTGAATAAACTAAATTGGCTGTAGTGTATGTGTGTAAATGAGTGTGTATGGGTGTTTCCCAGTACTGGGTTGCAGCTGGAAGAGCATCCGCTGTGTAAAACATTTTTTTTTGTTCGGTGATTTGAATTGTCGCATGGATTGCGTCATCAAATTCGGACCTCCTATTCGCTCCCGTATTGACGCTCATCACAGCTGTTGTCACACTGCAGGAATGTGTCTAAAATCTTCTGACGCTGCCAGAACTTCATCAGAGGAAAAATCTGATCGCAACAGGCTTTAAGTGGTCATGTAAAAATGTCAAACCAATGATCAAAGATCACCGATTTCAGCCTAGGATTCTGGGAATCTTTTAGGATTTTCCAAATTTGTCTCAGATGACAAAATGGTGGCTGAAATCTCACAGTGTGAGCAGAGCTTAAGTCGAAGGAAAATGAATGAATGAATGAATGTATTTTTGATCGAATAAAGACTTCTTGCTAAGCAGAAGTCTTCTCTTAAAAAAAAATTGTTTCATCAT
This sequence comes from Danio rerio, assembly GCF_052040795.2. NCBI lineage: Eukaryota > Metazoa > Chordata > Actinopteri > Cypriniformes > Danionidae > Danio > Danio rerio. The sequence goes on from NC_141027.1 coordinate 20,932,705, forward strand.
TTTCAGACTGTAGATATGTCCGTGTAATCAAGCATAAACTGAACATGTTTGTTGGCCTTTATTCCTACACAGAAAAAGTACTCAATGTAATTGCTTTAGCCTAATTTATAATGTGTAAACAAGGAAATGAGCACAATGATGTTTGAGCTCTGAACCCGAGGTGCTGTAAATCTGTTTTTTTATGATTTCTTTATCATCATGACATCAAGACGGGGATTAAATATCATTTTAATTAAATACCCAGAAAAGCATGTGTATCTGTGACTAATTCAAAATGCCAATCTTGCAGTACACTGTAAGAACTGCTGGGTTCCACACTATCTATTTGTGTTGCGACAGCATAAAGGAATTAAGTTAACTTACTAGTTTTTACAAATTTAGTTTGAACATAAAACGTTGTCGCAAAAAAACAACAACACACAAATTGTGTTGTTTCATCTCAATTAAAATAAGTAGTTTCAACAGAAAACGTGATTTTTGGAGCATACTAGGTGCATTAGACTATTATTATTATTATTACATTTTAAAATAAAGATCAATAAGAGAAATTACAACCAATCAGATTTTAACTCTGCTATTAAAATTCGCTGCCTGACTCGATCAGCTTAAAGTAAATCCCAGACAGAAAAACAGACGAGAGAAGGGCTTCACAAGAATGTCTGCATCAGATCTCTTCTCATCATTTGCTTGAGCAGTTAATTAGTAACCTCAATACTGTTATAAAATGATGTTACTAATGGCAACCATAAACCCCTCAGCATTGTAAAGCCGAGAGGGGTTAACATGTGCGTAAGCCCCTGACATGAATAATGTGGGAAGAACTAATTGTAACCAACATTAAACCGAATGCTTTTATCAGTCATTATCTTAAATAAACACGTTTCACAGGAAATCTGTTACTTTCAAGGCCTGATAACTGGCGATGTGAATCAACGTCGGAGACACTCGCACATCTGAGATCCTCTGAGCTAATGATGCACGAAGGACATTGACTTTTGAGTGACTATTTAACCAGCAGTTTCAGGTTTTTTTTTTTTTTTACTTTTTTACCGTGATTCCTAAATATGTTGCCTTCTTACCGATTACAAAAAACTTGGTAACACTTTAAGTTAGGTTATTAATTTATTACCTATTTATTATGATATTAACTGTTCATTAGTAGTTATAAAGTTTGATTCTATTCTGCATCCCTAATCCTACCCAATACTTCTACCTTACTAACTATAAATAAACAGCTAATTAGTAGTTTATTAAGCAAGTAGTGATGTTAAGTGTTTGTTAATACTGTGAATCGTGACTTAAAATAAAGTGTTGCCAAATAAATCGGTTTCTCTATAAATTATCTTTTTATTTTCTCCATAAATATGGGAACCATTTTAAATTTCTGTTTAATTTTGTGTTTGATACCACTTTTTTCTTCCCTGCAAAGAAAACACAGCTTCTTTCTTTGTGGGTACATTGAAAACAATCATTTAATGCATTTATTTATTTATTTATTTTAAGATAAGTGCTTGCAAAGAATTTATATGAGCTGAATTTAAACAAACAAATGAAATTTAGCCATGTTCAACTTACTTTGTTTGTTTAAAATCAACACGTATAAATTGTTTGCAAGCACTTACCTTAAAAAATTGAGTAAATCCAATGAATCATTTTGTTTAGTGTATTTAAGTGTGAAATCCATTAGCAGAGATTACCAAAAGTCACACATGAGAGCAGGTGAAGCACTAAAAAGCGCATGTAAACCGGTGATAAACACTTTGCTGACTGTGATGACTTGTAAGAAAATGTGTTACCAGCTTGACCCCCGGTCACCATTACTCTTTCAAATCAAAGCAACTCAGTAATGTGCAACACTCATCTAAATGTTAGTTCAGTATGCACACGTTTTAATGGTGAGGTATTACAGTTTATCAAAAATCTTTCATATTAATTACCTGTAGTTTAAATACATTAATATATATTTATATTTGTCATTTAAAAAAGTAAACAAACAAACAAAGAGAGAAATGCATGCTTTTACAATACATCTCGTCCAGTACTGCAAACCCTTGGCAATTGAATTTCTTATTAAAAATAAATTCAACAAATTAACATTTTAGATGAAAAACAAAACACAATGTAGTATTTGACTTAATTTTAACCCCATATGTCCACACACACCAAAAAGAGCTGGTGAATCATAAAGCACAACGAAGGTAAAATATGATTACTATTTAATGAAAGTCCAAAATAATAATAATAATAAAAATAAAAAAGCTTCAGGCCTCCTTGTGTTTTTATGATTATATGAAATCATTAAGTCTGAAGAGGGAAGGAATCAAAGTATGTCACAAGAACTCCATTTTAGGACTTTGCACCTTTAGACACGGCCAAACCAATAAGACCAGCCAATCCGGCCACACCTAATCCAATACCACCGACAATCGCCATGCCGACTAAACCATCTGAAAAAGAATGAGAAAACCATCATTTGTTTTTACTCTGCTAAGATTAATCTAATATTTCCTTTGGTATTAACATTTGTGTTTAAAAGGTATTACATGCATTTTAATATCTATATTCAGTCTACACTCACTGCCACTTTATTAGGTACACCTTTTGCCTTCAAAACTGCCTTAATCCTTCGTGGCATAGATTCAACAAGGCACTGAAAATATTCCTAGAGATTGTGGTCTATATTGCAATGATAGCATCACACAGTTGCAGCAGATTTGTCGGCTGCAAATCCATGATGTGAATCTCCCGTTTCACCACATACCAAAAGTGCTCTATAGGATTGAGTTCTGGTGACTGTGGAGGCCATTTGAGGACCGTGAACTCATTGTCATATTCAAGAAACCAGTTTGAGATGATTCACGCCATCAGAAGATGGGTACACTGTGGTCATAAAGGGATGGACATGGTCTGCAACAATACTCAGGTAGGCTGTGGCATGATGCTCAATTGGTACTAACGGGCGAAAAGAGTGCCAAAATATCCCCCACACCATTACACCACCACCTCCACCTGAACCGATTGTTGCAGCAGAAATCGAGACTCATCAGACCAGGAAATGTTTTTCCAATCTTCTATTGTCCAATTTCAGTAAGCCTGTGCTAAATGTAGCCTCTGTTTCCTGTTCTTAGCTGACAGAAATGGCACCCAGAAATCTGTGTTTACAAACAGTTGGACAGGTGTACCTAATAAAGCGGCCTGTGAGTGTATATTCATGTGCCATTTACACAAAGGGCTTCTCATCATCTATTAAACATGAAATCAATGCTTATTCTATGTTTAAGATAGTATCTACAGTTATTGTGTAATGTCAATTCAACCTATATAAGCATTTAATCTATATAGTCTCACACAGGAAGGTCAATATAGTCTCAAATATACTTCATTAATCAAACTAGTAGTGTATCTTTCAATGTAATGCAGGTGAATTGCAGGGCTTGTGCAAACACATTCCTACGATAAGATGCTTTTTAAATAAAATGGCGTCCTTGCTGAATCAATGTTTAACTCAAAATCCTAATCAAAAAGGCCCTGACTGAGTTTCAGATTTGATGTTCAGATGCAGTTGAGTCTCACCTTTTTTCAGTGCATCCTTTATGAGTTTTTCTAGCTCCAGGGCCTGTTTGTTGTCCGGTTCATTCTTCAGAAGCGTACGAATGTACTTCAGTGCTCTCTCATACTCCTTAGAGAAGAAGAATTGATTTAGGATGGGAGAAGTCAGTCAAACGAAAGGAGAAGGATTTTATTTGAACAAATAATCAATGAAGAAATAATCAATGTGCTTTAAAACACTGTTTCTAGAGGCCCATGAAAAGAAAGATTTGTGGATATCTTCCTTATTCTTGTCTCTGTATTATGGAAATGATTTCTAAAGGTGATGTGAAACTTGGTGTAATGGCTGATAAAATTTAGGTCTGCAATCACAGGGTTTGAAAACCATTACTTAAAGTGGCTACATTTCAATATTTGCTGCTAGGTTTTTAATTAAATAATTAATGTAGTTTTGATACAAAAAACTTCAAAAAAGCTTTTCAGTTTCTACTCAAAACAGTCCTCCAAAAAGTTTTTTTTGCTGTGAGTTAAAACTACTTATTTAAAACAACACAATTTTTTGGGACAACTTAACTGTTTTAATTTAATCGACATGAATGAATTGTGAATGAACCCAGCATTTTCTTACAGTGTAAAAAACCAACAACTAAAAATTGCTAGTGGACAGATTACTGTGACACATACAGATATTTTGTATTGTATGCAGGCAGTTCTTTAAGAAATGTGACTTTCTTTTGTTAGGCAAAACAGTGTAACATTTCAAGTAGATAAAGTTGACGACAAAAATTATTAGTCCTCGTGTGAAATAAAAAAAAATTTCTCACATAATTTTTCACAGTATCTCATATAATTTTTTTCCTGAAGGGAGAATGTTTTATTTTATTTAGTTTGGATGTAATTTCTTTTTTCAATTGGCTACAGAACAAACCACTATAACCTAATGTATTGAATAATTAAACTAGTTAGTTGTGTAAATATAGATAGTCAAACCAGAAATTATTCTGGGACCTTCAGCATTTATAAAACATGACAAACACAAAGTTACAGTCCACTGCATATCTAAGTAAATGCCATTTTGAAAATGAATATAGGCAATGTATTTTGGTGCTTTTAAAAAAAACTGATTTATTAAACAGATATATTTATTAAAATAATATTTTGTCACTAAACATATTTAGAAATTGAAAGGTAATACAATTATCTTAATTTTTTTTTTGCTTCTCTTGATTTTTTCTCTTTTTAAATTTATATTTAATATTTTTTATAACATATAAATTTGGGTGTACTAGTCTTTGGACCGTTATAAGTTATTTTGTTAGATAAGCTCCATATTTGGCTTTAGTACTGACTAAACTAATGTATATGCACAAATATAATATTGTATAGCTTCCTATTAAAAATATGAATTTAAAAGAAATATTTGTGAGGGGTGTACTCGTATTTGCTGAGCACTGTATTTGCCGTTAAACTGTGTCAGTAGAACAAATTCCTCCAGTACTACACTACTTTCAAGATTGCGACTTTCCCACGATGCTGTTATTTATGTTTCTGTCTGCATCTCTGTAAAGAAGTGTAATATTGTGCTCATATAAATTCTGAAAAATACAACCGTAAACAATCTATTTTGTGACACCATTATATAAACGATAAAGCATAATGAAATGATGGACTTTTTTATTCCGTCCATATGATATATATTATCATACACAATTTCATCGGAGACTAACAGTCCTCAGGCCTGTAGCCAGCCTGGTGAAAGGAGTGGTTAGTTTTTTTCTCAAAAAGTGAACCTTTTTGCAGTTATACGCCTCAGTTTCTATTTAACTATGAGATTTAAATACTGCATTTTAGTGATTTGTTTGCTGGATTAGCTAGTCAGATGTCATCATAATCATACTTTTTGATGTACTAAAAATATTTCCTAAAAAATTGCAATAAAAAAATTACTAAAAGGCTACATTTTTAAAATACAAATTTATTACATCATTAGGACAAAAGTTTTAAAGTAAAAAAAAACTGCAGCCGACTGCCAGCACATTCAACATTCAAAATACATGCACATATGATTTCAAAACAACATTAGCACTATTTAATTGACTGTGAACAATGTTGTACTTTGATAATCATTGGCTACTAATAGGGTTGCAAATTTACTGGTACTTTGGTAGCATCGCGATACTAAGGCTCCAAAATACTGGCAGTGACTCTAGTTTGTAAACGGTAGTATTATCATTAATGGTTCAACAATAGTCAACAGCATGTGGAAAAGTCCCTAAATCTCATTCATTTGTGCCAGCAAATAATCAATAGACTACTTTATCTTATTGTAATTGTAACACTCTATTAAAATTTTCTGATGCTTCAAACACACATCTGAATCAGTTCATTTCTATTCCTGCAAATATGATTTAGCTACAACGACCACGACAATCTCTTAAAAAGAACAACTTACTAAAGTGAAATTTATTATTACTTTGGATTCTTACTAGATAAAACTGAAAATAAAAAATACAATAGAGGAGAAAAAATGAAAATAGCAATAGGAAACACTAAGAAAACACTATTTTTTTACCTCATATTTTGTTTAAAAAATTGTCTTTCTGTAATGAATTTCATTTGGTATAATTTGTATCTCATATTTAATGCAGTTTTTGTTGGTCAGTTATCTACAAAATAACAAATAACATTTAAGGTGAAGTGATGTGCGTCAAAAGCCGCTATACTTGCTATTGTGATACTTTTGTTTTGCTGGTATAGTATCATGGCCTAAATTTATGGTATCGTGACAACCCAAGCTACTAATAAGATTTCCATATTTAAAACTTGCAAAGAATATTTTTCTAAAGTTAATAAGTGTGAATGTGCGATTATAAAACCAATTTTACAATAATTCTTGTGTCAAAGCAGGGGAATTGTGTTTATAGTTTAATGAATTGGGTGAGCTTTCTCAAAAATGGCGTTATGGTTTTTAAAATTTTAAATAAAAGTCTGGTTTAGTGTTTTGACAAATCAAGTAAAACTGAAAGAATGTATCATCAGTGACAACATCATCCCAAACATGGATTCAGGATTCATCACCCACCTTAAGTCTGTAATTTGCAACAGCAAGGTAAAAGAGAAAATCTCTCTGGTCATCTTTTTTGCTTGTGTGAACCAGTTCTGGTGAAAGAAAACATTTGAGTGAATTATCAAACACGAACAAGCAGGCAGTAACAAACCAAAAAAACAAACAAAAAAAGCTGAATCACAGACCTTCTAAAAGCTGAATGCCTTTTACAATGTCATTTGTGTATTTGCTTCTGATTAAACACCAGGCATATTCAAAAGTAGTGTCTCTGGAAACGGGTCCTTTCACCAGCTCTGCGTTATACTTCTTTTCAAACTTCTGCAAAATAAAAGTCATGTCAGTGGATCTAATCACTCCATTCGACCAGTAGGATGATGATGATGATGTCAGGATCATGTGCTCCCCCTGGCAGACAAACGTAGACTAACTTTTACAGGAAACTGATTAATTACACTTTGTCTTCTATTTTAAAGAAAATAAAATTATGTATTTGACACGATAGGAGTCATTTTAATATTATGGAGTATATACCGTATTATACAAACATAAACTAATAAAAAAGGTGTATTAGATATCTCAAAACCCCGTAGTGTTAGATGTTATAACAGTACGTTTACTGTTCGTCAATAAAGATCGTCAAAATAACACAATGAGTTAAAGATACATGAGTGAAAATCATATATAATGTCCATTATTTTTGTTTTGGGGTGTACAGTAGAAGTGCGTCAGTCGAAAGCCTTGGTATAAACCCGACAACGGTGATTACACTATATAAAACAGTTTCATCAAGACGATATCTAAGTCATTTTTGATTCACAGCAGTGAAAAGACTGATTAAAATGCTTTAAAATACCTTTAGATCTTCTGGTGCTACTATGTCTGACACAACCGCCTCCATCTTCGCAGAGAAACCAAACACTGGAAGGTTCAGGGCGTTGTCAAAATAAAAGTCAGTGATTGCGACACACCGTTTTAATAGTGAGGCAGCAATCTATCTCGCTGTTTTTAATTAACGTTAGTTTAAATGAATTCTGTGGTTATCGAGTTCTATGTTATTTTGATATATTAAAGGCTATGCGTTTCACCTAATCAAATTTCAGTTTGTTGAACATAAACATTTTATTTTAAAGCATACATAAACATACAGATATTTTACTATTCCCATTCCTATTATTTACTCTTTACTATTGTGATATCATGGTAATATTATATAGTATATTTCAGTTCACTTTAAATGCCTTGAAAAAAAATGGAGAGAAAAATATATACGTAATCCCCCAAACTGTTAAAAATATAATTTCCATCACAGAATGTAAAACAATAGGCAATGTAATGAACGTGTGTATGCAGTTTCATAAAAAATACAACCAGCAAGACTGAGATTGTGAAACGGAAGAGTTTACTGGGTAAAACTTTTTTTTTTTTTGCAAAAAACAGTTCACAAGTTTGTAGCAATATTTGTTTACTATCCAAAATATGAATTACATTGTCAATGAAAAAGAGATATGAGAGCGAAAAAGAGAAGAAGAAAAAAACAAATAAAGAACATGATATAAACTTGAGGGTAAGACATTTAAGAATCAATAACAGTACATACACTAAAGTCATTACAAAATGAAATAGTTCTGTTTGCGTTCTTATTTTTATATAATGAATTTAAATGTATATAATGACTAAACTCTTGCAATTACTGGGTAACACTTTACAATAACAGTACATGAATACTGACAAATTAATACGTAAACTAAACATTACCGTAATTATGAATTAATGATCAGTAAAGGTATGCGCTTATTTATAGCTTAAAGAAAAATCACCAAAAGAGACATTCCCTAAACAAGTGAGCAACAGACTCAGAAGAAGTCTCACAAAAAAAGCGAGACACGTCAACGTCATTTTTGTAAAAATTGTTTAACTGGATGAAACCCATGCATAATTTTAAAAGACATTTCTTTAATTTTATTTGTTAAAACATTTCTGAGGGAGTGACCAAACATACGACCATTTAATATCATCAAAAAAGTTGTTTCAATAAGAAATAGAAGAAGGATTTGAGATGACAAGACCTGATTTTATGATTGTTTTTTTTTGTGGAGAAACAAATGGATCCATCAACAGTAAAATCAGGACTATAGTGACATACAGAAATAAATAAATTAATAATATTTCTAAAAAGCATACAAATCCCATGAGATGGCCTTGCAAACAATATTAAATTATTTTTTGGATATGGGCAGAGTAGCATATATCTTACAGTAAAATTAAAAATACAGACAGAATAAGTAAAAAAATACCATTACTGTCAAATAACTGGTTCACTAATATCGCCACATTACTGAACCAGTTATTAAAGAATAAAGATTTCCTCTTATCATTAGGCAATGCTAGTAGGGATATTCCTTCGTTGTCTTTTATTTTGTACAAGTGCATGTCCAGAAGTCTTGTCAAGCTTCCGCTAGGCGTCGCTCTCTTCACGCCCCTCTGAAAGAAACTCGACACTGATCACGTGGTATGACCGAGTAGGACGGCCATCTTCCCTAAAACACAAACAACAAGAGCGTACTAGACATCAACACGCAACGACCATTGGAGAGGGAGATAGAGCGCTAAAACAGTCAAAACGGAACACGATTCTCGAGGAGGAGCACAGAACACCAACAGCTGCACATGCATCCGAAGTGAAGACCGTAGAGTTCGACTGGGCGACTGGACAGTACAACCGCATCGACAGCTCCAGAAAGACGGTCAGCAACTGTGTGTGTGTGCGCGGTCTCTCCTTGAATGTCTGAAGCTTTAATGGCAGATGGGTGTTGCATTAAGTTTCATGCAAACTTGGGAGGGGAAGGGCAGCGTGTGTGTGCGAGCAGCAAACGCATCTCAGTGTATTAGGAGCTTGAAGTGCTTTAAGTGCTCGGTTCGGTTGACTTAGCATTAATGGTGTTGTTTGAAGTTGAAGGGGGTTTGTATGTTTGGTAAGGCAGCTGTGGCCGTGGGTTGAAGGCCACGGGAAGCAGCGGAGTGGAGTTTGGAGGGGCGCCGCGTGCACATGCAGGGGGAGTGTGCTGGCCATGCACGCGCATGCACACTCCCCCCTCCCTGTGCACGCGACGCCCCTCCAAATTCCACCAATCAGTCGAATAAACGACACTAACCTGCTTTGGTCGCCGTTTTCGTTGAACGAGATGGATATGAAGCACCAACATATCACCAGTGACAAAACATGCGCCTTTTAGCGTACTTTTAGTTCAAAGACACGTCGAGTTTAAACGGGCTAATAATTACTGGTACGTAGTTATTAGCTGATCGAGTCGTTTATTTGAGTCGGATGTTTTCAAAGAGTCGATTTAGCCAATTCACGAGTCGAACTGAACTCGTCAACAACTCACAGAATCGAGAACTGGCAGATTGGTGTTTTATCTAGAATTTAATGCAACTGTGGAAAGAATTGAGGAATTAAGAAAAGTGATGAATGATGTGTTCAAAACCTTCTGGAAAGTTCATCATTTGTATTCAGTGTCATTTTCTCACATTACATTCAGGTAGCCTTATTCTACATGAGTGTGCATTGAATTTATGTTTGCTTTCGTGCTACTTTTTTATATTGTGTCTCTGGTCTGAGGAATAATCACAGTTATCACGATTATTATGCATTCATTAATTTTAAAACCCTACTAGCCAGTGGTGTAAAGTAACTAATTATAAATACTCAAACTACTGTAATCGAGTAGTTTTTCTCAGAAATCGTAATTTACTAAGTAGTTTTATTGATAGTTCAAAATCTTTACACGAATTGACCCAGAGACTGGTTAGATGCACTGTATGATGACCGAAATGGCCTTTAACACCCAGCAGGCAAAGGATGTCAACATGGTGTCAGTTTGACGTTGTATCCCAACTTCTTGAACGTTGCATTTTATTTTGAAATGAAAGTCAGGTTGAGAATGTTACAGCTTGAAGTTGTGTGGACGTTACCACTATCACGTCTATCAGACGTTGGATTTTGGTTGCCTTACCAGATGTATAAATGTCAGTATTTGACGTCAATATGACAGTTGATGACTTTATAACAACCTAAAATCAACCAAGTATCAACGTCATTTGACATCATTATTGGACATCAAAATAACATCTTTAGATGCATTGATTTTTTTTGTCACCTGACGTCATGACCTAACTCTAACCTAATATTAACATCTTTTGGCGTTGTGTGCCTGCTGGGCAATAACGGAATGCACTACAGAATGTTACGTGTACACACATCCACAAATGACATGTAAACACATTAGCTTTTTAAAGCGTGACACTTACTACTCGCTACTCTTGAGTACTTTTGAAAGCTCTACATTTTACGCATACTTTGAGTAATATTTACAACAGATACTTTTACTCCTCCTTTCAAGTTTAGGCAGGTAATGGTACTTGAGTATGATTTTTCAGTACTCTTTCCATCACTGCTACTAGCTTAGAAAATCTCATGAAAACTAATATTTCACTGTTATTTATGTGTGCTCAGTAATTAAATAATACAGCACAAAATATCAAAATTATAATATTAAAATGATCAAAACAGGCCATAATAAGTAAAAATAAGAAAAAAATAGTATTTTCAAATGCAAATCTAAGCTACATATTAGCCAAGTATTTCCCTTTTAAAGAGAACAAATGTAGTCAAAGGTTGCTGAATCTCTGTCTGAAGAGCACTTTTGATCAACAATATTATGAACTTGTTTGGTATTTTCATTTTGTGTTTTTTTTTTCTCTTTCGAGTACAAATGTGTATATTCCATACAAAAGCATGAGCTGAATTGACGAATTAAAGCGCAATTAACTCCACAAGACGAGATAAGACATGAAATTGGGTTCACGAGGAAGAGACAAGATTTGTACAAAATTAAGAAATCTTAAATTAAAATCTTTTGTTTAACTAAAAAAAGAAATCACAAAACTATTTTGATGTATTTATAAAATAAACTTTTAATGGATGTTAATATACTTCTATTTTAATGAATTCTAGGCAGTAAAGGACATGAAAACACTGCAAAATATTTTGCAGTTAGCCCATGTGGATGAAAAATGGTCATTTTATATATAATTTTGAATACTAGCAAAATATTTGCCAGTATATGAATGGAGACTAGATTTTTATTCAACTGAAAAACACAGATTGCAAAACAAGTGTTCAAATCAAGATCACGATTCTTTCTCATAATTCTGTAAATGTAAAAATAAAGGTTAGGATTATTAGCCTATCATTATTATTGTTAATTCTCAAACGAATGGTAAAACAACAATAATAATAATAGGTCTATGTGTAGATCTACTGTTGCTTAAAATGCTAAATTTTGTATTATGGTGGACTTGAACAGACTTTCTAATATGTCCCGTTTGTTATTTCACAGTAAAATGATGACATCAGAATATAACCATTCATAATTATAAAATGGAATTATTATGTTTGAGACATGTGCTTGTCATCTGTCATTGAGAACATTATTAGACCATTATATTTCAATTATATATAGGCTAGGGTTTTTATACTGACACAGTAAGCATTTATTTTCAGGCACAACACTGTGTTCGCTATGAAACAAAAAACCTATCAAATGCTTGTATTAATCATACCTCTAAAATGCGATATGATCATTTAAATGATGTGCGCACAGGTTTTACTTTCACACACACATGCAAATCAAACCTTCCGCACGGCCCTCAAACCATTGCTTTGTGCAACAAACTGAATGTTATTTACAACATGATTACCTGTTATTCATAGCATATGCAGGTTGTGTTCACTAAAGCAGTAAACAAACAGTGCGTCAGCTTACGTGCAATTTCGTGACCGTGAATACATCATTACATGAAGACAGAAATGACATTTTGGGTGTATTATACCTTATAAATACAGTATGTGACACTTTTAATGCCATTTGAAGGTACCAGTGTTGCTGTGAAGACTTTTGTGGCCGCCTTTTCTTCTCTCCCAACCTTGAAAATATAATTGGCTAAATCGTAGAAAAAGCTGAATTGGGATCGTGTGTAGGGTCGAATCGAGATTGTGATCTTTTTTCCAGTATAGGAAAAAACTCTTAGCATTTTGCAATGCGGGTGTATGTAGTCCTTCACTCACTCGATAGGTGCAGAGAATAGTGTCAAACAGCCGTGTGTGTGTGCACTATCCTGTCACAAAATGTGGCCTAAGTCTACATGACTGTAGTAGTTTGATTGCGGTGTCTGTCCTGCACTTCAATAATGTGACTAAATCGGCATACTCTACATGTCTTTATTTGATTTCTAAGTATGACTTTAATTGGATTAAATAAATAATAAATCACTGTTTACATGGTAGACTCTTAATCAGGGTATTGTTTTAATTGCATTAAAAAGATTATTACAGATTATTAGTAATCATACTCGTTGATGATTATCAGCACATGAAACTCTGTTACAGACGGCTTGGTGTTGACATTAAAAATATGTTTCTGAAATAGTTTTGAAGCTTTAACATCCCTTCAGAGTTAAACAGGTGTCATCAGTTGTTCCTGAGTTGACATACATTCTCATGTAGTACTTTGTTTAAGAGCCCAACTCCCCCAGTGAATACTATTTATTCTCACTGGTTTGTTCTGTTGCTTGGATATCTCTGTTGCTATGACATCTGTGGGTGCTTTTGATTAAACCCCAGGGATGTTTCATTTACAACTCCTGTTTTCCTGTTTGCAATAACTCTTGTAGTTGTGCTGTGCAGATGTCAATAGTCTAGAAAGATTAATCCTATATCAAGCTGCAAAAACCTGCACAGTTGCCCTTTCCAAAATGTAGTGTTTTATTGGCAAACCTTAGGTGAACTTTGCCACGAAAGAACAATCTCTGAGAGTAAGATAATACCGTGTGTTTCCTAAGGTACGGCCTATTTTGGTTTGTTTGTGGTCTTGTTTCTCAAAGTCGGTGTGAAACGGAAGTTGCAATAGTCTTTTCTTCCCTATTGTGATGTATATCTGAGTGAAATGGCTTCTTGGACAGGATAAAACAAAGGGCAGGACCTGTTTTGTCCATCCGGAATAGAATGCGTTAGTGTTTGCCAACTTTTTTAGTTTCCGAATGTATTTTTTTTTGATTGATTTTCTTTATTGATGTTTTAAAAAGTATTTGCGCCATGAGGCAAATAAACCAGCTACAAGGACAATTATAGCATTACAAATGTTGGTTTGAAGCAAAGAAATGTTTGAAAATTTACAAATGGACAGAGGTAAAAGACTGTGTACTTAACACATTTTAAATATGGGGGAAAGTTGGTCTGCACGATAAAAAAAAAAATCTAACATTTCGATATTTTAGTTTTGCTACGATATATTGCGATATGAATATAATTTCGCTAGATGAGATAAATAGAAATCTATTCATCTGTTAGTCAAATCTATGAGTGATTGAAATAAATCGTTCTTTGTGTGCTGAATCCATAATTGTGTGTTTTGTTAGTCACATTCAATTAATAAAAGCATGTCAATACTAGGCCTGTCATAATATCTATTTTCTTCTCGTACGATACATTGCACCAAAATATATTGTGATAAACTATAATATTGTCATTTTTTGCCACTCATATAATGCCAGAATGACAATATAATATGATGCAAGTAGACTCACACATTATATTTTAAAGAATATTTCATTTAAATACTGTCATTTTAAAAAATGTAATAATTAGGCATTGGAATCAAAATGTGAAAACATATCCTAAATAAATAATAATAAAAATTGTTAGCAAAAAAAGTGCAAGGTAAAAAGTAACAAAGGCTGCGATATCTGCTAGCAGATCTATTATCAGTTGTTAGACAACTACAATACAGATAAAGATGTTGTACAATCAGCTAAAAAGTTGCTAGAATAGTTTTTGGTATATATATTTCCACTGAACATGTCTGTTGGAATACTCCCCCTTTGTGGCAGTTTCCGAGAATTTTCGGTTTTGTCATGCAGTCATCTTCACTGCATGTATATTTATAACAAAACAAGGCCTATTTGTGCAGAATCAGTTTACGTGCTTGCTTACATAAATTAATATAGTAACTTACCTTTGTGCTTAGCCAAAACACATTACCTGAGAATAAGTAATCGATTCAAAAGACTAAAGAGTCGGTAGATAGAGACCAGATGAATTAAATATCATGTTTAAGAACTATAGTGAGATGAGATCCAGCAGTGTATCCTTGTTGAACTGTATGACATGCGCTGCTCTCACCTGGGGAGGTGTGCTCAAAGCACCTCAGACATGCGCATATGCTGCACCACATGCCAGAGTGCGTGTATGGTCATGTGATGTGCGTTTTCAGTTGTATAGTGTGGACTGAGATCTTTTCAGTAACCCAGTGCCCTCTGGCCTTTGTCTGTGAATTACTACTAATCACAGAGCCATGGATCTCTGATAAGATGTGCATGAGACTCACAGCTTTTTTTGAATTGCTATTTTGAATAACCATTCAGCCATAGAAATCAGTCTTATTTTTTCATAAATTCCTTTTTTTTTTTCTCAAAATGGAGTTTTGCATCCAGAACTTGACTGTTGCTCTCGCTTGTTAATTGGATTGTTGTGGTTTGCTTTTGCCGTGATATCATCTGATGTTCTGTTTTTCCAACGGTTTGATTTGCACTAATTATAATAATTAATATTTTAGTTAGCAGAATTTTAATGATAACTTCAAGGACAATATCTTAAACAAGGGTACATTTTTTTTAAAGTTTGCTTGTCTTAAAATTTATTGTTCAGGATCACAGGAGCGTGTTGGAACTTGACTGCTTTTTTTAATGGATGTATTTATAATATATTCAACATTTAGATACGTTAAATACTAGGGATGTAACGTTATCAGAATTTCACGGTACGATAACACCTCGGTATAATTGGCACGGTACGGTATTTATTAAATAATTTAAGGGGAAAACAAAACTAATGAAAAGACTCAAAAAAAGTGCCAGAAGTGTTAATTTACCTTAGCACTGAACATATCAATGACATACAAATTAGCCATCTATCTGTAAGTTTCGAAACAGGAACTTCAATTTTTTCATTTTAATAACAAAAAAATCATTAAACCATATAAAAAAATAAAGTTTTAATTTAGTATGTTGAAAACTCATCACATTCAACATTTAATCACTCACTCACTTAGATAGAGATGGGTTTTTTAAGCAAAATTATCATATAACTATAATCTGGTAAAAGCTGGGATCTCTGGGCATGTCCCCTGCAACAGAAAAAAAAAACCTTTCATTTGGGACTGAGGTTTCTGGGACAGAGAGATATGATTTAGCCAAGGTTGACAGCAGTGGGTAACGTTGTGCATTGTCTTTCCACCACTTGAGAGGACAAGCCATGAGTGAGATAGAGGTCTCTTTGCGGTACAAGTCAATGTCTGCATTAATCTAACAAGTGTGCTGTGTTCTGCAGTCCCCATGACTGTTTTTAGTCGTATTCCCTGACTTATATTTCACCACAGTTTGGCAGTGGCTGCATACTGTTTTTTTCTTTGTCTGTCACCTTTTCTTCTTTTTTTTTCTCCTTATCTTTTTAGAAAGAAACCGAAATGCTTCCACACATCCGAAATCGATTTAGGTTCAATCATTTCCAGCTCTTTTCTTTCCCGCTACTAGCAACACACTCCATTTCCGCATTACTCAATCTGTTGTAACAACAGACCGCAAAGGATGATGGCCACGCCTAGGCTGATGGGAATTGTAGTTCCCGCTACCTCCTGTTCGCTTTATTCCCCTAAGCAAACTTTTCTCAGAAATATAGTTTTATTGAGTCATGCGCCTACGGTAATATTGGAAAAAAATTACTATTTTGACGGTATTTACAATATTGTTACATCCCTATTAAATATATATACATGCATTTAGGCTATAATAAAGAATGTTTTTTGTGTGTGTTTCTTTTTTTTTCTGCTGCAGATAAAGGAGGGAGAGGGACTGTCGGCGTGAGGAGAGGGTCACCATCTGGGACCTGGTCCACACAGCATTGCCAGTATAGCAAAAAGAGTTAGAAAGGTTCACATACAAATAGACAAAGAGAGAAGCTTATTTGGGGTCATACCTGCTTCTGGCTGCTGTATAGTCAACAAGTTAGTCTTTTCTTTTTTTGTTTGTCTATTTTTTGTTCGCTGCAGTCAATCGACTTTAGACGTCAGTATCAAAGCTGCAGTTTTGCAGTCCAACAGGTATTATACATTTTAGAGGGCTTTATTCATTTTTTGGATTTCCATTTGTGTTTTATTTGTTTGTTTGTTTTCATCGGCTGTGAACAAGAGAGCACTTAACGTGTCTGACCTTTTGTATTTCTGCTCTCTTGCACATACACCCTATATAAGGCAGCTATAAATCATCTTCTCTCTTAAGTTGGCTACTCTAAAATACACACATACACACACCTTTCAACCCTTTCACTCTCACCCAGACCTGGTCCAGCCTATTTTTGCCTGCGCCACTCCCCTGGACAGGGTAAGAATGACATTTTTGAATGGCTGTGTTTGTATATAGGTGACGATTAATAGAAATTAATAAGTTTAAGTTCTCAATGTGTACTATTAAGCAAAGGATGCTTGCAGTGTATTGTAATGCTTATGTCCAGGTATTTTGTTTGCAGATTTTCACCTCTGAGAAGGAAGGAAGAATATGACTGCTGAAACACTTAACTTTGGCCCAGAATGGTAAAATCCCTTTCTTTCTATGCCAGATCTTTGTTTTCCCTCCCTCCCTGTTTTTTCCCCTCTTCTTTCTTTTTTTTTTTTATAATTTCACTCCTTCACAAACTCCCATTTTTTCCCCACTGCACTGCATTCCCTGGTTTATTATCTTGACAGAATTTTTTAGATTTAATTACTATTTTTAAAACATTATTAAATTGAGAAGCAGCAATGTAGTACTTTACATGTAGTAGCCCATAACCTTTAAAAGTTAAAGTGACACAAGACTTTTTGCCACATTGTTATACATGTGCAGCACTGTTGTTAGTGTTATTTTCTTTTTTTTTAAGCGGTGGTACTTCAGTTGCAGAAAATCGTTTTTTACATATATCTTACTTTGATTACATACAGCTAACATGAAAATGACTACCATATTTCCTATTTCCTCTGAAAGGCCTGCCCTTAAGGGGCTCTAATTGGTCAGCTACCATAATGTGCTGTGATTTGCAGATCGGCTCCACGTCACCAGGAAAAGCATCACGCGTCTTTAAGCATGCGCTTTGTAAACACTGTCTGTCAGAGTAGCTGTTAGCGTTATCAGTTTATGCCTGAATCAGAAAGAAAATGAAGAGGACACAGCTGAACCTCGTGCCTGCTCTCTAAAATAACATCTGACAAGTGTCTTTCATAAATATTCAGAATAAACTTGTGTAAGTAATATGAAACGTTCTCATATCTTTTGCGAGTTTGTTGTTTGAGATGTAGAACGCACAGAAAGCGGCTGCATAGACAGACACTGCACACGCTTCTGAAGATTGTGGCTGTTTATAGCAGTCTGACAGATGAATATGAATTTGTAGCTAAATTGTTAATGTGCCAAACAGCATTTTGCGTTGTTGTGTCCTTGTTTACGTCCTTGCTACAACATACCGCTAACACTAGACACTGTGCATATAATAGATCAATCTGAACAAATAAAAATACTTACAGGTTGTGGCTCACAATCCACAGCTTCTTCAGTTGGAGAAGTTTTAGCCGAATCCAGCACTGAACTGGGAGAGACCCTAGTAGCTGTCTTTTGTCAAGTGCTAGCTATATTCTATATAAGCGTTTGTGATCTCGCTAACCTGAATGTATGTTTTTGTAGACTCAGTAAAAGCCAATGTCTCCTTTTGCATTGAACTTTGATCGTTTTACATTCAAAGATGTTGTTTATGTTGACACAGCTACATTACACATCAACTTATGATATCATATTAGACCACCCCTTTAAAGAACTTTTAATAGTTTTATTTTTGTCTGTCTACAATCGAACAATTCAGAGATTTATGATGGTACAAAAAGTTTATTATTTAATATTTTGCTTAATTTTTTATAGATATTTTAGGAACAAATTACAGGTGAAAACGATCAAAACAAAATATATATATACATAAAATGCTAAATTAGCCACAACATTGTAAAGTAAGCGAAATTATCAAAATCAAACATTTACGAAATTGTCCAAAATAAAGGTTGCCAAAATTTCTGTATCAATGACACAACATCCAAATTCATGTGACGTTTCAAATATAATCCATTATTTTGTTAAAGAAAGAGCCAGCCATTTAATCCATTTATTCTCAAAAGATTCTTCTATTTCTATTTCCAAACCTTTTCGTTTGAAGGGCTAAAAAACAAATATCAGTGATAGCTGTGGGCTGAAAATAATTATACCAAACTGTATTACATTAAAGTTGCCATGGGTAATTTCCTAATTTATCACCTGATAACTAAAAAGAAATGGAAAACATCACTTTGAATTGTATTACCTAATGCAGTGTAACTTAAAATATCTGTTGCAATAAAAGCATAATTATTAAAATATACAGTGGAGTTCAATGCTGAGTACGCTAGTCTGAATCTAGGCTGAATCGGTCTTTGCCTTGATTTGCTCACCAAAGTCCTTTATACGTTGGAAGTGTATGTATGTACACTTAAAACTAAATCTGATTAATTAAAACTATTTAAATTTTAACGTTTAATTTTAGATAGTTTTTTGTAGCTAAACAATAAAACAAACAAATAAAAGGTTTTATTAAATTTCAGATGACAATCTCTAAACCATCCCCATCATTCTCCCTCTCTTCTCAGATGGGATGGTGGGCCAAATCAAAGGTTGCCATGGGCGAACTTTGGCCTGTGAGCCCTAGTTTGGGGATCTCGGTTCTATTTCCAATCTAAGATGTTCTCGATTTCTATTAATCAAATTAGATAAAAAAGAAATTGTTTCGAAATATGTGGATTTTGTTTGCTGAAAACATTAAGCTGTTTTCAGCATTGATAAGCATAATATATGTTTTCACAGTTATGTATATTAGACTAATTTCTGGAAGCGACACTGAAGGATTGAAAAATGACTACTGAACATATATTATGTGTCTATTGATATTTTAGTTATGTATTCGAGGTGTTTAAGAAATAATATTCAGTAAGGTTTAGTATAGATTTTGAATGCCAGGTATTTTGATGTGAATTATAAATTAGACTATAATCTTAAAATGTGAGGCTATGTGGGCTATAAATGCCTTTTATCACATGGCCTTAATAAGTTTGTATATATAATTTATAGCCATATGTTCGAAAATATCTGTTCTGAATTGCTCCAATGTAGTCAGCTTCAAACTGTAGTATACCAGGCTTGGCGCTACAAATTTTAAAGTATCTTCCCATATTTCTGTAAATCTCTTTCTCTCTCTGTTCTGTCATTCCCTTCTTCCCAACCCCCTTCTCTCCCTGTATCTCCTTCTGGCACACACTAAATGATTATGCAGAAATTAAACCGTTAGGCGTGGTCCTGTGCTCAACTAAGGCTCTTCTGTGCATAGTTGGTCCTCAGCCAACGAAAGTAAATTCCTGGGTTTGACATGTACAATGCAGGGGTGGTATGTTTCCTCAAAGCTGCCTTCATCAGCTTATCTCAGCAGGGTTGTATTTATGTAAAGTTTACAAAGCCGTCCGTGGCTCTGAAAGCCCATTTCTACAAAAAGGTGCCTCAGCCGGTGCCGTTTTGCTGCAGGAAAGTGCTTTCAGTCAGGAAAAACAGCTTTGCACTGGCCCCTGAAAGCTGCTGGGCTCGAACCAGGAACCGCTTGCGTCAGATGCCGGAGGCAGGATAATGTCAGCAGCAAGTAAAGTTGTCAAAACAACAATAACTCTGGCGAGACTGACACGCAACAAAACCAGATCACTCCTATTATATTCTGCAGAGCTATTTACACTTTACCATGCATTCTGTTTCTTTATAAAGTAACTGACAAAGCAACTCCAGATACGTAATTTTGCTAAAATGAAGTGTAAACCATGTTTATTAGCATGCAAATTTAGGATCGATGCATTTTTTTTATTGAAATAGATTTGATAAAAGTCTCCTTTGTTGACCAAGGCTGCAGTAAAATGTTAGTTATAATGTGAAGTATTACAATAAAAACTATTTTAATTTGTTTTTGAAAATGTAGCTCATTTCTTTAATGGCAAAGCTGTATTTTGAGATCATAATAACGTTTTCACATTATTTGTTCTGTCTCTAGTGTCTCACAATTCTTCAGAAATCATTCAGATAGGCAGATTTTGTGCTTAAGAAGTATTTCTTATTATCTTTATTAATAATTAGGGGCGTGTTTCGTTTTATAGTTGATCTGTGATCCATACTTATCAAAACCCACTAATCGGAACACACGTTACCTGCGGATTAATAACATTTTTGAACTTGTCGGTTAATTCAACATTTATAACAATTGCAGAGAGATTGGCTCCCGCGTCATTCAATCACATGTATGAAAGCATTTTGGCTTCCCTGGTAAAATATGATGATGGCGGAAAAAGTTGTGTTGGGATCTTTTCTTGGGTTATTAATTAAAGGTGTTTTCTGTCACTGTTTGTTTAGCCTGCAATAATGTATTCAGTGTAAAGCTGAACAATTTAACATTAAAAAAGATTGTGATCTCAATTCAAACCCGCGCAACATGAATGATACTCAATGATGATGATTTGCATATTTTTATTAATCCTTCAAAATGTTGCATTCAAATCTGTGTTTAAACAAGATTCAAGTTTTACACCTTTTCAGTTCATTACAAACAATTGAATAACAGATGTACTGGGATAACAGCTTAAAGTTCAGATATAAACACTGATGTTTATGATAAAGATTAAAATTACTGCGACGCTCTTGAATGTTATAGCAATTAGATTAGTGTAACTAATGGGTGGCAACAAACAACAATCAAAATGATGTCGCTGAATTGGTTTTCAAAAATGATCCACCTATAATGAAACATGATGTTTTATGTGTGAATTGTTAAATCAATAATTTAATATAAATAAATAAATAAATAAATGTTGTACAAGCGTTAGTTTTCTATATTTGGCATTGTCTGCAACAGTAGTAAATATCATTTTTCTTATTGAATATTTATTTTTTCAGCTGGTTCTTTCTGGATTTTTATTTTTATTAAAATTATAGGTTGTAAGTTCTGTATGTTAAAACCAATTGTTTTTGCAGTAATATTTTTGTATAAATGAAAAGCAGTTGACATTTGTCTCCTCCCTTTTTTGCTGATCCGAAAAACGATCTGATTCAAGACTCAAAACCATAGTGTGATCTGAACTATGAGATTTGTGATCCGTTACAGCACTATTAATAATAGTTGTGCTGCTTGTGTCTGTTCAGATTAAAATATTGGAATCTTCTAATTTGTTATAGAATTAGAAATGCTTGCAATGAGCTAGTTAGCAAAATTATATTATAAACAAAAATACGGAGAACATGCTGGAATATCACTGGTGATATTGGAGAGTTTATTTTAGATAAACCTAAGAGCCTAAATATCTATATAAATATTATTGGCCAATTGCAGTATTTTTACTGCAGCAAAAAGAACTCATGATGGCAGAAGGATTCTAAATTATTTGTTTTACATATCTTAAAACGGTCTGGTTCTTAGTATTTTCACTGACCAGACATTAACACAAGCTTCAGTATCATTTTGATGGGAAAAAAAAAACGGTTGCGATGCATCCTAAATGAAGCAGGATGAAGAGTCAGCACTGACAGGGCCATCTCTGGGCAAGAGCCAGGACTAGAGCACTTCTCAATGGAAGCTTCCAGATTGTTGCTGCTGAACATCTTTTGATCGGATTTTTCTTTCTCTCTCTTCTCTTTCTCTCAGGCTTCGTGCACTTTCCAGTGGAAGCAGCTTGTCTTCCCCTCCTGCCTCTCCTGCTATGCCAAAGTACAAGCTGGCCGAGTACCGATACGGCCGAGAGGAGATGCTAGCACTTTATGTCAAAGACAACAAGGTAAGAAAAAGATTTAAACAAATCGGCCTAATTTTTAAGCTTAGGTTATTTCCCGGCATTCAGCGTGCCATGATTAGGCCTGCTTGTATACCTCATAACAAGTCTAAATATCATAAGGGCTTGCTTATAGTTAGATTAGTTACCATCTTTTGATAAATGGGTGTTTTTCATTTCTCATTGCTGATTTGCCGTTGTGTTCACATGCTCAATAGAAATGACTGTGATTGGTCACCAGTTCACCAAATTCTCTGCTGTTTACTAGGGTTGGGTGATGTCGACCAATTTGGCATCGTATAATGTCTAATGTGAAACATCGCGATGGACAATGGCATCATCGTTGTAGGTGGTGGTGAATCTATTGTTTATGAATGATTAATTCATTCATAACGTATTAGTTATTTGTAGCCTACTGTTTCAACTACCTGACCCTCATAGTCTTTGTTTTACCCATAACCAAATCATAAATAGATAAAGATAAGTTACACACAAATTTCCACCTGTCAATCCCTTTTTCTGCAGGACTCTGGCATGAATAGGCAAAGTGAGCTGTGTTGTTATAATGGCGTCGACAAACTTGGTTGGTATAAAAGGTTCACAGCCAACAGGAACCAACCAACAGTATTTGAGGTAGTGTACTGACGCAGTGACGCGTTACCTGATAGATCGAGATATACAAAAGACTGAAGAGTCTGTAGATAGAGAAGATAAATTAAATATCACGTTTAACAACTATAACCAGACGCGATCCAGTGGTACGGCCTTGATTAACTGTCCGGCGTGCACTGCTCTCTGGGGTTTTGTGCTCAAAGCACCCGCTGACTGCCTGGAGCTCAGACGAGTGCATGTGAGTGTGCGTGTCTCTCTGTGTATGTGGTCACGTGATGTGCGTTTTCAGCGGTATAGTGTGTACGCAGAGCTGTTCAGAAATGCTAGATGAAATGCAGGTGTGGATGTGGATCATTTTTATTTTCAATTTTAAAGCAAAGACATGTTCATGTAAACGCGGCCTAAGTGTGTATTTTTCGCAAGCGAGTTTACAACAGGGGCAGTGTGGAGGATCTTGATGCAGCATCAAGATGTCGGCCATCGGCGATGGATGATGGCATAGTCTATGGACCCATCGTCTATAATCAGCTGGTTTGACTATAAGCTGACATACGAGATCCCCTGATAACTTGTGGCTTTAAAATGCTCCAGTGTCTCTGTGTCTTTGTTTACACTTAGTAAACATCGGTGAGTTTGGTGAACCAATGAGCTTCGCGGCCAATCACAGTCATTTCTGTTGAGCACGTAAACACAATGGCAAATTAGCTCTGTTTAAGAACGTGCTCAGTAGAGATCAAATGTCAGCAGGAAAGGTACGTTTTTACAATTTCAGTATCAATTTGTAACAAATTTCAGTATCGTGCAACCCTAAAAGCAACAGTATGCAACTTTGTCACAGCTCTCCTTGTCGTAGACAAGCAAAATTACCTATACGTAGCTTTGTTGAAATGGATGTTTTTAAAATTTCAGTGTTGATTGGTAAGGGAATTCCAGTATCATGCAACCCTAGTTGCTTTAAATCTACTTAATAGAATTTCTATAAAACATGATAGTTTTAGTGTGGGTTGAGTAAAAAAGAAATGAAAATAAGTGTTTCATTCCAGTTTTCACTTTCTTGTGTTATTGCATCAGATTTATCTAATTATTGAAATGTGACTGTCCATTTAAATGCTACTCTTATTGAAACTTTTATTGTTTTTGGGGTATGTCAAAGCACGGTCTTCACCTCCAATTAATAGAAGAAGACTGTATGCATGTTATATCAAGAAAGCCTTTTTGAAGTTTCACTGAAAACTCAAGGGATTTGATTGGCACTAGTTATCGCATACCTTTTCAGTTTCCATCTCTTCATGTTTGTAAATTTCATTTGCTGGATATGATAACACGTCATAAAAGTGTGTTATCTGCAATATTTGTAGAATACAAAGGTTGTGTTTGTAAATGTCATTTTTTAAGCGTTTTGTGAATGCTGTTGAGCTGTGAACGGATTTTATCTGTCGAATGTTTTTAAAGAGATAATCACCCAAAAATGAAAATGTCCTCACACTCAAGTGGTTCTAAACTTTCTTCTGTTGAACACAAAACAAGATATTCTGATGAACGCTGGAAAAAATGCAGCCATTGACCTCCATGGTCGAAAAAACAAAATGCTATGGAAGTCACTGGCTGTTTTTTTTCCAACATTCTTCAGTATATTTTTCTTTATTTTCAACAGAAGTATTAGACTTTTTTTGGCAAACTGTCCCTTTAATGGATGTCTTTTCATGGTAGTCTTTAGGTCACATGGCCTGAGGTTTAACACGGAGTGCATCTTGTACATGTTTCCACTGGTTGTCTTTTAACATGCAAAATCTGTCTTGCCAGTACTGACACAAGTCATAAAGGTTTCCACGGGCAACGGCAGCACCAGGGCTCTGTTGCAACAGAAATAGACTGTAGAAACTGTGCCTTAAGATAATGATTTACTATAGCTTTT
This sequence comes from Danio rerio, assembly GCF_052040795.2. NCBI lineage: Eukaryota > Metazoa > Chordata > Actinopteri > Cypriniformes > Danionidae > Danio > Danio rerio. Next base: position 20,957,861 of record NC_141027.1, read on the forward strand.
TTTATTGCAGGGAAACTATTCAGCGTGCACTGATAAACATGGATAGTTTTGATGTGTTTGAAGAAATCCGGTCCTACAAAGATTTCAGTGGCTGGATTTGAAAAGAGCACTCAAAATATTTTCATTTATTTTGCCTCTATGTTTGGGAAGTCTATTTGACTGTTGCGTTTAAAGGTTGAGCATTTATAGTCTGCTGCAGGAAGCCACGTCAACATTGACTACATTTCCTTAGGGCAGAAGTAATAACAAACTTTTTTTGGAAAGTGAGCAGTTGGAGTAGGCTTGGCATTATTTTTACATACTTGGATCGGTCTTTATTTTGATTGGATAATGTATTAACAAATATAGCAGTGTACGATTGACAGAGGTTAATGTTTGACCAATAATGTTTGCCTTATTTCTAATCTTTTTATTGCAAGTTGTTTGATCTCATCATTTGGTATGAGAGTTTGGTATATAAAAAATATGTATGATGATAGTTTAGTCTAGGATAATAACATTTCATGTCTTGTTGTCTTAAGAAAGGGATCTTCATGAAGAGATTCAGTTGCCCACTTGTTGAGCATTCCCCGGGAGGCTGTGCCCTTTAAAGGGTGCGAAAATGCAATTTTGGAATTTACCTGAAATGAGCCATACCAAATATTTGAGACGGGTAAAGACCTAAAGTTAAACTGTTTTACCAAAAAAATGAGCATTTACGCCCTCAATTGGTTCCAAACCTTTGTTTTTTTCTGTTGAACACAAAAGAGGATATTTTAAAGAAAGCTTAAAAAAAACCTATCCATGGGTTCCATGTGCTGCCGTCGCCATTTTTTTGTGACCAAACGGGATCAGAGAGCTTAGGATGACCAAGAGGCAACACCCAATGGAACGTTCCATTGCAACAGCCCCAGATTCCTCCATTTTGGAGTGAAAGCGATCAGCTATATGTTATTGGTATCATGATGGCAAGCAGCTGCTTTATTTTTTATTTATTTATTTATTTATTTATTTATTTAAAAAGCGCATTAAAGCTGAAATACAACCTGAAAGACGACAATACAACACTTACTATCACAATCAACAGCACTTTTAATAGTTTATTTTACAGACTTATAATATGATTTTGTTCTATTGGAATTTTCATTCTAAAATGGCCGCCGTGCCATATAGTGGTTGTTTCCCAAATCGCACTAGTGTCGCCTCTTGGTGATTTTATGCTCTTTGACGGTACTATTATTTTTATGATTTGTGTCAGAATGCACACCTAACATAGTAGGCTACATAATATGGCAAATAATATACATATGTATGTCTGTTTATTACTGGATATTGGCATGATAGCGCTTGTATATTGTCAAAGCAACTTAACATAGAAGATTATAGTGAATTTAAACTGTCAGTCCAGTTTTCAGTGTTGAAGTTCAGTTTAGTTCAGTTCAGTGTGGTTTTAATTTCACTGCTGAAAGTTCAAACACAGAAGAGCAAATCTATCAACGCGCAGCTCAACAAGTCTCAACCAAGCGAGCCAGTGGTAAGAAACAAACTTCACCAATTGATGAAAATGAAGGAAAAAAAAAAAACCTTGAGAGAAACTAGGCTCAGTTGGACAAGAACATTTTTCCTCTGTCCAAACCTCTTGTGCAGAGCTGCATTAGTGATAACCTTCACTGTAAAAGCCCTGAGAGCTTCACTGCTGATTGGATTGGGGTTGTTGGGGTTATTACTAGACTCTATGGTTCGGCAGATCAAAAGAATGTATTTGCTTTAAATACTATTGTTTTTGGGGGAGTTTACTGATCCCTAGTATTAGGCTGCATCTCATAACGTTCTTGGTCATGGCAAACAGTAGTGAAGCCGTGAATAAATGTACAGAAAAGAAAGTAGAGACAGACACGTAGATTTAAAGGAACAAAACCCCATCATCAGACCCATCATAACCAGTATTTGTTTATTCCTTAGCAAAATATCGATTTCATTTAGCCTCATTCATATGCATTGTGGTTTTGAGTTTGACCATATGGGACACAAATATGGTGGCGAGTGTAGTGGAAGTGACATTGTTGGTACCCATGAATAACCGTTGACTTCCATAGTAGGAAAAAACAAATACAGAAGTCAATGGTTACAGATTTCCAGCTTTCTTCTAAAAAATATTTTGTGTTCAACAGAAAAAAAGCATGTGTAACACAAGTAAAAGGTGAGTAGATGATGACAGACTTTTCATTTTTGAGTGAACTATCCCTTTAAATGTGGCTTGGAACTACTTGCGCAGTCCAAACTTTTTGCATAATTAAAATGCTTTTCAGTCTTGCAGGTGTGAACTTTCTGATATTTTCAGTCCATCGTTTGCAGCAGTCGAGTGAGTCATTGTCTTGGACTGTGTGTGTGTTTTCAGGTCCCAGAAGAAATGCAGGATAAGGAGTTTGCTGCTATTCTGCAGGATGAGCCTCAGCAGCCTCTGGCACTGTTGCCTCTCACCGAAGAGGAGCAGGTGAGAGACACACACTTACACCTCTGGCATTCTGAGCTGATTACACATTCATATAACACACTGTCCTGTGAAAGTAGGCTGAGGTGGGGCTGCCCACACTCTCATATAAAAAATATAAGTCTTTAACGCAAGTCATTTTTATCTGCGCCGATCTTGTGGTTTTTGGTGTGGTCCTGTTTTCATTCCACGTGTTGTTGTTGTGTTTTGCTTCGCAGAGGAACTTCTCCATGTCTGTCAACAGTGTGGCTGTGCTGAGGCTTATGGGTAAAGGGGGTGGGGCCGTCCCAGCTGGGGTGAACAGAGGCAGAGGCAGTGTGAGAGGCGGCAGAGGCAAGTTGATCTATTTTTGTGTACGTGTTTAAATTATTCATGTATTGGCAGAGATGCTGAAGTTCTTCACGCCGTCTGTTTAGGTCGAGGAAGAGGGGAGAGCGGATTCTACCAAAGAAGCACAGAGGAAGGAGAAGGCGGTTTCGCTCGTAGCGTTAGAGAGATCCATCGCAGCCAGAGCTGGGATGACCGGTATTTTTTTCATTTAGTTTCATTTGGTTATTGCAGTTTGTTGCCTTTGCTGTCTGGTTGAGAAATAAAAGTTATTTTAACAGGGTTCCCATGGGTCATAAAATGTTAAAGGTGCTGTATGTGAGTTTTTTGACTCTTCTAAAGCATTAAAATACGATAATATGTTTGCAGTTATTTAAGAAACATGCCAGTAGAATGTTATTGTTCATCTGAAAAGCAATTCTGAAGTCAGATATTCTGTTTTGAAAATGCATTACGTGCCAGAACGTCTGTCTTTGTTTTGGTCATTTTACCCGCCCAATGATAGTTTAGCCTATTATATTTCAGCCCCCCGAATTGCCTTGGTGGAAAAAAGCGTATTTCATTCATTCAGTCACGAAGGCTCTAAAATCATGTGTCTGTGACTGAAATTCGACCTCTGGTGGACAATAGCAGACTCCAAAATGAGACGCAGATTCATAGTTCCACTTGAGGTGATTATTAATAAGCAAATAATAAAAATATCATAAACCTTAGGTGAGCGGGTTACATTGTTACCCTGTGTCCTAACAACACTCCTACATGGTGAAATTTGCATTGATAAGCAATTTGGCTGTATGCACCAGACAAAACACGACAGAAATTTAAATACAGCCATTCAGAAAGCGCAGAATAGTGTACTTACTGCACTCCAACGAAATGGTCGGGTTTATAATCTAATTAATGCATATTAATCCTCTTTAACATTATTAAATTTAGATGCTGAATCACTGATGTGTGTTGGCTTGCGGTTCAAACGGTTTATTTTATTTTCAAGATCTGATGTAATCTATCTGTTGGTGCTTTCAGTAGTATGGCAATAAATGTCATGTAAAATGACATTCAAACTCACATTAGCATTTAACACTGAATAAAGCACATGACGTGTACCTGAGGTGGTCATTGTCAATTTTCTGTTGTCCAGCTGCAAGAAATAGAAGCCGTTTCTAGTATATAAATTTCAGGTTAGTATAAAAACTCCTTTCAATATGGAAAATATTACTTCTATCACGTGCCGTTGCTTTTATATAGAACACGTTTTAAATCAGCCTTAAGGCTTGATAGTCAGGCTCGCTCCTGTTGGGGTTGCAATCTGGCAATCTGCTTTTCGGTGTTTTGAGCCAGCTGTGTAATACCTAGTTCAACCACTGGGTGTCAAACTTGCATACCGCACCTTTAAGAAGTTTATTCCAGATGTTGAAAGTCAAGGAATTTTTAAATATATACAATTTTGGGGTCCAAGTCATGGAATACTGTGGATTTTTGTTTGTCGCTTTAATTTTAAATTTCATTTATATATATATAAAAAATTGTATTTCAATATTGTATATTTTTATGCCAAAGTGGTTATGGTTAGACAACTTTTCTGCTTGATTTTAATTTCTTTCATGCTTGTCTTCTGGCGGTCACTTTAGACAAATACAGTCACAAGACCTGCTCATTAAGTCAAATGCAGTACCTGCTCATTAAGACTAACATGATGAGGTAATATACATTTTAGGAGCTTTTGCTTCAAAATGGCGACTCCAAAGACTGGGTGTTAAAGTAGATAACAGAAAGACTAATTGTAAATTTTGTAAATCTACTATACAGCTATCAGCTATAGGAGAGGGAGCTCTTTAAAGCCAAAGTACCAAAATTCTTTTTTAAGTTTGAGGTAAATTATCCATTGTTGTTCTCATAGTGAATTTTAAAGTCCTACAAACTATTCAACCTAAAACCATTTTAAAAATCATGCAAAAATTCTGCTTTTTAGTCAGGGATAAATCAGGGAATTTGATATTCGTTTTGGAGTGGGAACCCTGGTTTAATCTGATAAGCATAAGCCTAGAGTTAGTTGTTGAGACAAAACAAAAGCCATCTTGATAAGCTTCTGTTTTCTTTCTACAGAAGTGAAAGGCGTTTTGAGAAGCCCCTGCGGAGGGACGGAGTGCGTGTTGGTTTTGAGGAAGGGGCTCCAGGTGTCAGAAAGGAGTTCATGCGCTCTGATAGTGACAACTGGCGCACACTGAGAGAAGAACAGGAGGAGGAAGATGCAGGAGAGACCGCTGTCAGCAGCTGGAGACTTACTGTTGCAAAAAGAGAAGGTAATGCAATACACATTTTACATTCATATGCAGGAAATCCTGTAAATTTTGCACCATTTGCTTGATTTTTGGGTTAAATTCAGCGATGGTGAAGTCACAGAATTGCCTGTTTTTTGTTCATTATAAATCATGAAAATTTTGCATTTTAGTCAGTGAAAGTTGAATTTTACATTTGGCGTTTTATATTAAAGTGATATGAAATTTGTAAGATAATTTTATTATTTTTTTTACCTTAAATGCAGGTTAACTTATCATTGGAGACTTCGAAAGCAAAATCAAGCTATTTAAACTAGTATCAAAATTTAATTTATTTAATTTATTATTGTTATTGATAAATCTCCTTTTTTAGATGGTGGTCCTCGCTCGGCTGGCTGGCGGGAACATACCGGTCCTGGTGAAGTTCGCCGCAGGAAGTTTGACTTCGACTTCCGGGACGGAGGGAACGAGGGAGGACGAAGAAGAGCAGGCAGTGAAGGAGCAGAGGACGACAGAGACGGTCTGCCGGAGTGGTGCACAGACGAGGAAGATGGAGAAATGGGAACTTTTGATTCTTCTGGAGCCTTCATGTCTATTAAGGTGGGACTGTAAGATCTAGTTTCTTTCTTATGGCTGATCTATGGTTTTTCTTTTCTTTATATAATTTTTAAATTCTTCCTAGAAGGGCCCGAAAGACCCCATTCTAGAGGAGGAGTTCCAGGGGTTGGAGGATGAGGAAGATGAAGGTGCTCATCAAGAGATGAAGAATGGCATGGGTGCTGAAAAAACTGAGAAAGGTTGGAAAAGCAATTGAATGATTAGATAGTTAACCCAAAAATGAGTATATTTATCTTGTCGATCTCCGGTTGAGCAACATGTAGGTGACTTTTTATTCACTGCAATATGTATATATAATATATAAGAGGCCTTATGATGTGAATTGGTTTCAATTATTTATACATTATTTAGAACCATATTATTATTAAAGTTAATGTATGTAATTAGGGGTGTGATGAGACGCTTACTCCACGAGACGAGACAGGAGATTGGGGTCACAAGAATGAGACGAGATTTTTACACTATTTTTAAGAAATCTTCAATGATGAAGTTTATAAAAGTCTTTTTATATATAATTTTAAATATTAGCAAAATATTTACTGATATATGAATGGACTGCAAAATAGGGCTGCAACTAACGATTATTTTAATAATTGATTAATCTGTTGATTGCTTGTTCGATTAATCGATGAATCGGATTAAAAAAAAACATTAATTTCCAACCGTTTATTAAAAAAAGTTCATCCCTGAGCTGTTGTAGTAGTAGTAGTAATAATAATAATAATAATAATAAACTAAGTAGTTTTGTCCTGTTTTCAATCCAAATATTGAAATATTTTTAAATCAAGATACATACTAGACACATGAAATAGCACAAGAAATTATGTCTTGTTTTCTGGGAAAAAAACATCTCAAAATTAAGTGATTGTTTGCTTAAAACAAGTTAAATTATTTGTGAACTGGGTAAGAAAAATAATCTTAATGAGATATAATCTCAAACAGAAAGTTTTACCAGTTCACATAAATGTGTAAGTGATCGTGATCTATAACATGAGATTGGCATCATCATGTTTACTTGGGGCCGCACGTTTTCCTCATTAATAAAAAGCAGAACACGCAGGATTCAGCACTTAAATTCACCAGTTACTCGCCAAATACATGCAAGTAAGTGGCTGGTAAACTTGGAGAAGAGTAGATTTAACTTTATAGTTACTTTATGTGTAATGTGTATCTGATATGAATAAAATGCTTCGGCAAATTATATTTGATTGGATTGTTAGATTTCCTTGTGTGTTTTACAAACTCTAAATGTATTGTTTTACTAGTACTTGTGTGTATTTACATGTCTAAAACATAAATTAAGCATTAAATTTAAGCAATAAAAAAAACTGCATAACTGTGATAATATGACACGCCTTTCTCAGCAGGGTAAGTTGGTTTTGTTTTCGGAAAAAAAAAATATATAAAAAAGGAGCACTTTTCCGACGGTCCCTTACTGAGAGCTCTGCTCAACTCGAGCTCTCTTTGGCTCTGCGCCAGACATCGCACCAAAGCTCAGATTTTTTCAGTTGCCGCTCTAAAAGTAAACGAGCTAACGCTAAATTGTCATGCTTGTCAAGCTGGACAACGAGTAAAGTAGCATTTGTTGCTGATCATCGTTATCATCATCATTTTTTGCATTGGTTTTATGGCTGTCTCTCACGCTCTCTTTCTCTCGATAGATGTCATCGACTCTGCTGCTGTCTCTGAAACTGAAGTGAAACTGGTTTCTCCTTCAACTCCTCCTCCTCCTTCTCTTCCTCCCTCTCTTCCTGCTCCCATCTCCGAGGCTGTGCCCTCTGCAGCCCCCTCTGGCCTGGAGGAGTCTCCACCTGCCCCCTCCATTCCCCACAAACTACCAAGTGAAGGTAAAAAGGATTTTTTTTTTTATCATCTCCTACAATTGAATAGATGATTTGTGCTTTAATTATGCATGTTTTGTGTGTGTGTAGTGTTATCAGAGGCCATGTTAGATTTGAGCCCCAGTGCCTCCTCCAGTCTGCCTTCATCGCCTCCCTCTTTGTCCTCTGCTGCTACTGACCTCCCGCCACCGGGGGGTGATATTGAGGACGACGAGGGCATGAAGCACCTGCAACAGGTACTAGAAAACAGATGGGATAATATCTGACTAAAATTCATAAAGGGTCTAAAAAGTTAAGGTTATTGATGTAATATCAATTGAATGTTAAAGATGATGTATGTAAGATTGACACCCAGTGGTTGAACTCGGTATTGCACTCCAAATTCAAAACACTTCTTCACATGGTCGCTCCTCAGACAACTCCATACAGTTGCCAGATTTATGACACCAACAGGAATGAGCGTGCCTGACTATTAAGCCCACACTGTGACTACTAGCAACGACACGCAATAGTAGTATTTTGTATGTTAAAAGGTCAAAACCATCGCCTGAAAATTCCATTTTAGAAATGGTTTTTATTTCTCGTAGCTGAAAACATCATTTGACAATGATCACCTCAGGTTCATGTGCTTCATTCAGTTTTAAATGCCAGAAATGCTAGTTTGAATACAGTTTTACATGACAGTTATAGCCATACTGAAAGCAGCAGCAGATAGATTATCTCAGATCTTAAAACTAAACATTTAGTTTGTTAAACTTTAGTTTTTTATATAGTTAAATGTATCTTTAGAGCTGTGCCTCAGTGCAAACCAACAAATACCAGTCACTCAGCATGTGCTTCTAATAATGTTAAAGAGGTTTAATATGTTATGATTTGATTCTATTGCTTACCATTTTGTTGAAGTACAGAGCACCAGAGGTGGGACCAAGTCATTGTTTGGCAAGTCACAAGTAAGTCTCAATTCATTGCCCTCAAGTCCCGAGTCAAGTCCCGAGTCAAGACAGGCAAGTCCCGAGTCAAAGGCAACAAGTCTCAAGTCAAGTCCAAAGTCCTGCAGTTTGATTTTCGAGTCTTTTCGAGTCTTTTTAACAGAAAAATAAAATATATACAGATTAGGTATGGTTGTAAGATCTGTATTAATTAAACAAACCTTTTTTTATTAAAGAACATTGCTCAGATATATAAAAATACAAATGCAATTTTCTGAAAAAGTACTGAACAGTGCTGCGTCTCGTCTCCACAGCATAATGCACAAGAACGAGTTCCACCAAAAAGAGACTCCATTTTGCCTCACATCACACAGAAATTGCAGGTCTCCTGCTGTCTAATTCATTAAGTTTAGTTGTGCTATATTATGTCTTCGGTGATCAACTTGTGATTAACCAAAATTACATAACCTCAATGTGGTAGCAGTAGACCAACTCCTGTATATGCTGCAAAGTTAAATTGAGTGAAATTGGAATTTTGTCAATTGAATCTCGTGTGTGCTAAAATGGTAGCACATATTGTTAATGAAGTAGGCTACTTTATACAAACAATAAAGTTGTTTTCTTCACATAACGTTGAAGAGCTTTGCTCTCTACCTTGTGTGATGCTCGTGCACGGATTTCCTCTGTTTGTGGACAAAACTGATTGCGAGTTCTCAAATTTTCTCTCGCTCTCAAATATGCACTGCTCACACACAAATTTTCTTGAGCGCTCTCAGAGATTATATGCAAACTCACAATTTGTGTCGTGTTCCCTCTTCCTTTCATGCTTTTTGATATGATTCATATTGCTGCACTGTTTAATAACAATAACCAAAATACTAAAATAGACTTACATATTAAATGTTTAATCTAATAAACCATAACATTTTTGGTTGTTTTATATGATGAGATATTTTCAGTTTCAAACACTTAAAGACAGAGAATAGACCAGTGGTGCCCCCCTGAAAATTTGCTTAAGGGGGCCAGAAGAGGCCAGCTACGTCAGTGTCACCAATCAATCCACAATAATTTAGTGGCTGCTATTTATTTATTGAAATATTGCATTTTATTGCATTTATGTAAGTAGATTTAAATAAATAATGTCAACAGCAAAATCATATCGGGTTGGCCACAGGGGTGGCTAGAGTTTACACAGGGGTAACACCCCTTGTAAAGGGGTTTACACCACTATAAGGCACCCCTGGAATAGATGTTGGATGTAAAAAATACATTTTATTTTAAAAGCATTTAAACAAAAACTAATGCAAGCAGAAATGTAACTTTGATAAAAATAAGGAAACACTTGATAAGGTATTATAGCCTACTGTACTATTCACTCTTCAAATAAATCTCACTATCAATCTCATTTTATCATGGCAGCTAAAATAAAGTAAACTAGTGTCTGCTGGCTTCCACTTTGCTGATGAGATTGTGGAGGACATTTTCCATGTCATCCTCTTCATTTTGAGGAAAGCTGTGCCACAGGGCCCCTGAACACGCATATTGGCATGTACTGTGTTTTGAACAGTAGCCTACTACAGTAAAGAACTTCAATTGATCAGTTGTGGTAATACTATAGTTGCTATGGTAACACAAGTGTAATATAAACAAATTACCCAGTGCTGTATTATTTTACAATATAGGGTATTTTATACTACAAATCATTACACTTTACTGTAGTAAAACTACACTTTGTATTATTTTATCTGTTCACTATTGGTAATACTACTGTATTATGAAGCATTAATTAACAAGTCGTAAATAATACTAGCCTAAAACATAAGTATAATACAAGTATACAACAAGTATAATACTCAAAAACACTAGAATTTATTAAAGAATTTACCTTAACCTTTTAGTTTTTTGTGTATTGTTAATAAATAGTAAAGCAAGAAAGAAACCATATCAACATTCTTGGAATAACCCTTCGCTAAGCCTCGCCCTCCTTAGTTACTGTTGCTACGCCTGTCAAGCTTTCATGCCTGGCACATCTATTACAGTGTGTATGCGCTGGTGTCAGACATTCCCAAGGATTTAATTAGTCATTTTTGGCAAACACAGGGCTCGAAATTGCGACCATTTTGGTCGCATATGCGCCCGAAAATTAATCGATGCGACTTCATAATATATTTGGGCGCATTAGTGCGACCTGTTTTGATTTTTTTTAAAAACGTGCTGAATCGCTCTTCCCTGCCGCTATATTGGTTCATATTAGCTGTCAATCACTCAAGGCTATCCACTGTTAGATGACAGGGAGGGAGCTTTTATGTCCACGGCAAATGCAAACGGCTAAAGTGTAAAAACTTAAAGCACACAGGTTTGCAAAGTGCAAACCCCACCTAAAGTTGAGACGCAGATGAGAGCGATCATGACACGTGGTGAATATTGATCCGCCAGCTGAGATCAATCGAGTATGTGCTTTTCGGAGAAGGTGGTCGAATCTCGATGCGTTGCATTCACTGCGTGTTCAGCGCAAATGTCCGCTAAAAGTCAAATCTAATACTGTATCATCGCCAAAGAAGCTTGCCTTTACTAAGTTTACACTGAAACTGCGTCTCATAACAAACAGCGGTATTGCGCCGGTGCTTAACCTGCTCATAAATTGGGTCAGCTGACTCGCCTGCTTTTCCACAAACACAGAAAAATGAAAAGCTCAGACGGAACATTTAAATTGACACAAACTGAAACCAAAACTTTTAAAGAGTGATAGAAGTGAGACTTTACTTACTTTCTTTTGCCTTTTCTTTCATGAGATGTATATATTTTTTTATTTAGTTACTGATGACTGTTTTGCAGCTTTCAGCCTTGAATTTAATATTTTATTATAATCTTTTGTTTGTTTTGCAGCTGAAATATTATTTATTAAACTGACATGCATATATATGCTGTTTAGCAGTATAAAATTAATATTTCTTACTGCAATGCTTCATTTTTGTTTGATGCAAACTATACATTTATTTTTCAGAAAGTAACAGACTTTTTATAGCAGATAACTTACATTCAAGCACATTCAAGGCAGCATGATGATGAGAAATGTAATTCATTGTTACTATTATTGTCATTTTCATCATCATTAATATTCTAGAATTATTAGACATACACATTTTGGAACTATTGCACACAAATATCAATGTCATCTCAGCATTAATTATAGTTGTTTCTGGTTTTTGTTAGTCCTAATTGATGTTGTTTTAAAATACAATATCTCCCTTAAAATACAATTTGCAGCGGTGCTCAATCATTTTTGGTGGGTGCTCCTAAATTTTTTCTGGTGCTCCTAAATTTTTGAAGTTGGGAGCACCGGTGCTGCCAAGTAAAAAAGTTAATTTCGAGCCCTGAAACAGGTGAGACATCTGAGAAAGCCAGACAAAAGAGGACTGCAGTATACATTACAGGGGTATATTCACAACATAATAGCAACTGATTAGAAAATAATTTTATCAAAATTGAAGCAAGGTTAGCCTAGCCACCTCATACGCTAAACATTCAACAGCATAGTTCATGCACAGCAGGAGAGGTGAAATTATAAAATAATCTAATAACCTAAGAAACTGATGGATTTGTGCCGAATATTAGCATCATTGACCCATAACAGTGTACAGTACCTATTACTGTCAGCATGTTTGTGTGCTCTTTATCCAGTTTTTATTCAAATTTGCAGTTAAGTGGAAGAAAAAAAATTGCGAGGGTTTTTGAAAGTTACAATAGCGAGGGTTTAAACTAAGCAGTGCTCACAGGGTTCAACGCTAAGGATTTTTTCTACTGGCCCGATCGGGCCAGTGGTTCTGATTTTTACTTGCCCTGCCCAAATTTTCACTGGCCCCACCAAAAAAAAAAAGAAGTTAATCGCTATTTGAATGTGCGTGTGTGTGTGTGTGTATACACACACACACACACACACAGTTGATTTCAGAATTATTAGTCCCCCTAAATTATTAGCACCCCTGTTTATTTTTTTCCCCAATTTCTATTTAACAGAGAACAGATTTTCTCAGCACATTTCTAAACATAATAGTTTTAATAACTCATCTCTAATAACTGATTTATTTTATCTTTGTCATGATGACTGTAAATAATATTTTACTAGATATTCTTCAAGACACTTCTATACAGCTTAAAGTGACATTTATAGGCTTAACTAGGGTAATTAGGTTAACTAGGCAGGTTAGGGTAATTAGGCTAGTTATTGTATAATGATGGTTTGTTCTGTAGACAGTCTGAAAAACAATTAGCTTAAGAGGCTAATAAATTTTACCTTAAAATGGTTAAAAAATGTTTTTATTCAAGCCAAAATAAAACAAATAAGATTTTGTTCAGAGGAAAAAATATTATCAGACAAAATATCAACATTTCTTTGCTTTGTTAAACATCATTTAGGAAATATTTTAAAAAGAAAAAACAAAAAACAAAAGGGGGCTAATAAATCTGTATATATATTTACGGTAATTTTTAAAATGTTTAAGGAAAACTATTCAGTTCATCAAGGCTATATTTATAAATGTAAAAAGGTGTAATTGTTAAATATTTATCAACATTTTAAATAACTGCTTTGTTATTGTATTTAGTTTCAAATAAAATAATTACTCCAGACATTATTGATTTTATAACTATTACCATTTATAAATATAATAATAATTAATATTAGTGATTTCTGAAGGATCATGTGACTGGAGTAATGAAGCTGAAATCTCATCTTTAAAATCACTGGAATAAATGAATAAATTAAATGATAAACTACTTTTGAACAGTTATTTTATAGTGAAACATTTCACAATTTGTATTTATGATGAAATAATTGCAGCCCTGGTGAGCAGAAGAAGCTTGTTTTAACATATTTAATCACACTGACCCCAAACTTTTGTGTATTGTGTATAGAATATTTTATAAGTGAAAATGTGCACTTTAATTTTAACAACCCACAGACATCGTCACCAAATACAAATCGAGGTCAGACTTTCTCATATATACAGAGCCTCGTTTCAATTGTCAGGTTTTGTAGAAATCGATCAATTGAATTAATCAATCTATTAAAGAAACGTTGACTATAATTCTGTATTTTAGGCTTAAATTATAGAGAGACATAGCAGATGAACCGAGACTGCATCAGATCAATGTAAATCTTTCTTTCGAGCTGTCAGTGCGGAAATGAACAAAACAACAGGCATATACAACATAGGCCTATTATACGATTAAAATATGGAAAAATTAACAGATAGTAATTTCGGTCAATTTTCCTGACGGATAAACCGAGATCAGGCTGGATAAACAGCTCTCGGTAATATTTCAGCATGCTTTCACTTTCGCATTTACCGGTAAGAATGACATCTCGCCCTGCTCATCATTCCCTCTTCATATAGCCGTATATATGGCTATTACACGATCATAATACACTGTGATATAGCCTGGGTCGTTAGTTCGTTGCATTGTTTTGTTTTCTCGCTACAATCGATATACGCTCAATAGGACAGAGACCGCGTCTCATTCAGGCGATCTTGGACTGATTGATTTGGCGCGGAAGCGAGCGCAACTGCTGGATATATGCTAAAAAAAACTCGCTAACGGGTAAAACGAGACAGATTCCGAAACAAACGTCTATGTGTGAAAGCACCGTAAGATTGTATTTGCACACAATTGACAGACAGTCGCAGCACGCAGCTCTGGCTCGATCTGTCAGGCAAAAAGGCAGCAGCTGGCCCGATCGAGCCAGTAACATTTTGTACACTGGCCCGAGTGTCTCGCACGCTGGCCCCGGGCCATCGGGCAGTCCTTATTGTCGAGCCCTGGCTCATAATATCGAGTGGAACAAAAGAAAAAGACCGCTGGAAAGCATAACCTGCTTTGTTTTTTTATATTTTTTTTATAAGAAACACAGTTTAGATCTGTTTAGGATAAGAGGAGTGTGAGTTATTGCCACCTATCATTGAATGTGAATATAGAAAACAAAACCAACTTAGCTTAACTCCTTTACCGCCCCTCACACAGCTTGATCCACGCTGGCATTTCTCCTCTTGGGCTTTGGTTTTGAAAAGGGAAAAAATCCCACCACCCAGTCCAAACTTTTAGGATAGCGGGTGTCAGATTTTCACAATCCAATTGCGCAACGATTTGGCTTGTTTCCCTCGCTCGAAAGCTTGACAGAGCCTCTGCCCGTAGCTACGATTGGTAAGCCGCGATTGGTGGGTGGCGGTTTTTGGGCGTGGCTTAGCGAAGGGTCAGTTTAACTGGAGGATCCCGTGAGAGCAAAAGCACTAAAGGTATGAGACGCCATCGTAAACAAAAGTCAAGCGAACGCAAAGAGACTGAATGCACGAGAGAGAGAGAGAGAGAGAGAGAGAGAGAGAGAGGTGTATGTTGTATGTGTGAGAGAGAGAGTGTGAGAGAGAGAGAGTGAGAGAGAGAGAGAGAGAGAGCGAGTATTGGCACGCGAGTATTGGCTCGATCTCAAGTTCAAATTCAAATTCTCTCTGCGTTCGCTTGGCTTTTGTCCACTCCGGCGCCTCATAGTAGTCACGTTGGATACTGTCGAATCAAAACAATCTACCGTGCTTCGATTGGACGTCATGCCGAAAGCGCGCATGCTCACACACACGTGCGCGCATGCTGTCACACACACGCACACATAAACGGGGAGAGAGAGAGAGCGGTCCATGTCAACATACTTTTTTATCGTTGGGCTTTCCATGGGAAGCAGCAAGTCTTTACAAGTCAATAGGGGCAAGTCCTAGTCAAAGTCCAAGTCATTTATGTTCAAGTCCAAGTCGAGTTGCAAGTCTTTTTATATTTTGTCAAGTCGAGTCTAAAGTCATCAAATTCATGACTCGAGTCTGACTCGAGTCCAAGTCACATGACTCGAGTCCACACCTCTGCAGAGCACTATTCTGTACTTCTGAATGGTTTTATTTAAATGTTTCTGTCATGTTGCTTCTGGTACAGACAGCCAAATTGCTTTTTACTGCAAATTGTGTCGTTTTGCACATTGTTAGGAAATGGTGTTAACAGGTAACCTACTCAGCTAATGTTTACATTTCATTCATTCATTTTCCTTTGGCTAAGTCTCTGATTTGACAGGGGTTGCCACAGTGGAATGAATCACCATGTTTACATTTGTGACAACCACTTCAAGTAAATTTTTAGAACTCTAAATCCACATCTTGTTTCAGAGGCTGTGGTTTTGGATGCATATACATTAAAACAGTCTTTATGACTTGAAATGAAAGATGTTGTCTTTTCCACCAAGGCAACCTGGGCTGCTGATATATAATTGGCTCAACTGACAGTTGGCAGGATTAAGAGACCAAAACAAAGACGGACATTCCGACAAGGAATGCACATTTAGCTGACTTTAGTATTGTTTTTCAGATATAAAAAAATGTGTTCACTTGGCATGTTTTTTTTACATATCTGCAAACTTATTATGGTATATTTAGTGCTTTAAAATGAGTCAAAAGCTTACAGCACCTTTTATAACAACATGGGCCAACAGTATGCACTAGCTTGGTTGAGCTAAATTGCTAACCTGCTCAAATGTGAAATGATTATCAATCACAGAGGTTGTGCAATTTTTTTGTATTTAAGATCTATTAAAATTCGAGAGTGGGCGCATTGACAAACTTAGTGCTGGAAAATTTTATTGAGCACATAATTAAATATATTGATCATTTTTATTTATATACTTTTGGTTCTAAATTAACTTAATCAACTAAGAAATCAACTAAATTGACAATTAATACTAAATTAAATAGAGTGTGTTTTTTTAATAGTAAGTTTATAAGGTTTTTTTGTGCTAGGCACCTGGAGAAACATGAAAAAAAATTGTTACAAAACTGGATTTGCATTATCAATATGCCAAATTCACTAAATAAAAAATACCAAATTTCATGCTAACTCTTTATATAAATGTTCTGACCTGTTTTATAAACCTAGAACAATCTAAATACTATAATTATATATTTTGTGCTTGAAACCTTATAAAGGTTGAAATACCATTATAAATGCTGCAAAAAGCTGTATAGAAAAATGTCACTGTTTATAATGCACATTATTTTTTTTCCCATCCGTTCAGAGTTTGTGATGTTGCTTTTATCTGTGCAGGAGGCAGAAAAGATGGTGGCGGCGCTCCAGGACACATCTCTAGAAGAAGAGTGCTTCACCCAGACTCTTCAGGAGAGCAGAAACACGGCCTCTGCTCTTCCTCTCTCCCACGACTCGGCTATGAAATGGTTTTACAAAGACCCGCAAGGAGAGATCCAGGGTGCGCATGCATACTCTCACAGGAGATCCAGCTCATGCATATGAAGCAGAGCTTTCCGTTAATGCCTTCTCTTTGTCTGCCCTGTCTCTCAGGTCCTTTCAGTACAGTGGAGATGTGCGAGTGGTTTCAGGCAGGGTACTTCGCCATGAACCTGCTGGTGAAGCGCGGTTGTGATGAGGGATTTCAGCCGCTGGGGGAAGTCATTAAGATGTGGGGGCGCGTGCCTTTCGCCCCCGGACCCTCCCCTCCGCCGCTGCTGGTGAGGAATCAAGCCCAGCTTCACCCTCAACCACCCCGCGGGGCAACCGTGAGTCTCTGGGTGGAAGGGTGAATGTTGGGGCAGCCAGTTTTGTGGGCTTTGTTGACGTTTGTTCTGTCATTGTTTTGTTTTGGTTTCCGCTGGGAATAAGTTTGCTTGTTTTGTTCTTTTTGCATCTATGTATATTTGCATTTGTTTGTTTGTAGATTTGCATATGCCTTTATGTGTGCAGGGTGTTTTTGGGTCCTTAAAGTATTAAAGGGATAGTTCACCCAAAAAAGAAAATTTGGCATTTATTTACTCTTTACTTGTTTCAGACCTTTACTATTTTATTTCTTATGTTGAACACATAAGATGATATATATATTTTTTTAAATATTTTGGAAACCTGTAACTATTGACTTCTATAGTATTTGTTTTTCTTACTATGAAGTTACTATAGTTAACTGCTTTCCTCATAATAGCAGAAAAAAATTGTTCAGCAGAAGAAAGAAATTTATAAAGGTTTGGAAGCACTTGAGAGTGTGTAAATAATACCTTACCTTTTCATTTTTGGGTGCACTATGCCTTTAAAATCTAAAATTTAAAACTATAAATAGTTTGTCAAAGTATTAAAAGTCCTACATTTAAAGTGATTATATTCTACTTTTACCTTATTTTAAAGACTTTATAAATGAACATTTGAAATCAAAGAAATTCGGATAGCTATTTATAGGTAGTCATTTTACAGAAAAAAGTTTTCAAAAAGTGTAATTATTACTGCTTATTAGTTATGTATTGTATAATCTGTAGAATACACATTAGGTTAATCGGAATATATATATATATATATATATATATATATATATATATATATATATATATATATATATATATTATTATGTAAGTTATTGACTTGTACACTCCCTGCATAAACTTTATTTAAATGTATTATTTCTACAATTGATATTTTATAATTATGTAATGTGATAAAAATATATATATATAAATATATATAATGTGATATAATTAAGTGCAAAAACAAAGATAAATATTAAGAACATTATATGAAGAGTTCAGGTTTAAATTACTTTATTATTATTACTTATTGCTTTAAATTACCTAAATCAAAGCGTCAGCACATTCAAAAATAACCTAAATCCTCTAAACGGCACTTGCCTTTTAAAAGCAAAAGCCACTATGTCCTGAGAACCAATCAGAAGTCGCGTATCGAATCATATGTTTTAATGTAACGGCACAATGATACGCCAGCTTTTATGAGAGAACTGTTTTATTCCACTTTTTTAATAATTTTTTTTTTTTTTTAAGATTTTAAAAGATAGAGCGCAATGTATTGGATGAGCCTGTCCGACTGTCACTGAATGGCAGATGAAAACGTCCCTTAAAACTGCATTTTAAGAAAAAGAAAGCACACTGTATAGTCGGAAGTGTAGCATATTTTGCTAATTTAAGTTATTTTTAAAAAGATAAATATAATGTATAAAACTAAGCATTATTTATTTTACTTCATTATAACTCTAGATCTGATAAGCTTTTTATATTGATGGACAGTGCACATATATTGACGTTTCACGGTATTTTTACACTACATTATTTGAATTTGTCAAGCTTAGTTTCCAATGTTTACATCGCTCTAATTACAGCTAAATCCCAAATACCAGAAATGACAACAGATAGTTAAGATTTAATTAATGACCACTAATTTTTTTTCCTGATTAATGCACTTACTTGTCAGATTTCATTCATATTCCTTCTGCTTAATCCCTGGTTTATCAGGGGTTACCACAGCGGAAGGAACTGACACTTACTTGACAGATTTATGCATTTTTTATTTTAGGTTATTTATGTTTGATAAAATAATTTATAATTGCATCTTTGGTGATTTTTCAGCTAATTACACTGTCTTGTCACAATAGGTGGATTTAGCTGAAGTGGAAAAAAGATTTAGCTGGTTTTGACACATAAGACAATTTACCTTGTTAAAAACCAAAGAATTTTCTAAAGTGACATTTATGAAAAAAGTTATTTTATTCACTAGCTAATAAGCTTATTATCATAAAATGAAACTTCTGAACCTAATTATAGGAGCCTGATAGAAAATGCTTATTTACAAAAAAAAAAAAAAAAAAGGTTTGATGGATTTAGAGGGTTTTGCATCTGAACTGTTCATACATAATAAATTATACTTAGTCAAAAATATCTTTTGGTCATCTTTTATATTGGTGTCGGCTGGGAATAAGCTTGTTTGGTTTTTGTATGTTTGCATTTGTTTGTAAATTTGCATATTCATTTGTGTGTGCAGGGTGATTCTGTGTCCTTAAAGTTATTAACTTGTACAAATCTCGACATAAGCTCAATCTAAAATTAATATGATTCCACTTTATATTTTAAAATGATATACTGTGAGTATTTTTCTATGATTAAATGCAAAAAATATTAGGAAAAATAAATAGTTTATAGATAATAAAATTTATTCTAATAATAAAATAAATTGTGTTGTTTTATGTAATCAATGTATTAGTTGACAAATCTGACATTATTGCAAATAGTAAGTAGTAGTGTTAAATAAATAAATTATAGGCTTTAGAATATTTATTAAAATAGTAACAGTGTATCACTGCACTGTATCACGTACTATATCACTGTATTCACTCTGGATCTGTCACCTTTTCACCACTGATGAATTTGCATCTCTGTAGAATTGAAAATACACAGTATAGTTGACATTTGTTGGTCTTAAATGATTTTTCTAATTTATATTCAAGTCTTGATGTCTAAAATGTAACTTCTCTAAATGGCCAGATTGCCATTGTATGTGTGATTATTAGAGTCTTTGTGTCTGGTTGATTGTGTGTTATTGATCTCTGCTCGTCTTTCAGGGTAATATGGATCAGGAGCGGCTGAAGAAGCAGCAGGAATTGGCTGCTGCCACGGCTCTTTACCAGCAACTCCAACAGCAGCAGCAGCAACAGCAGCTGTTCCAGCTCATCAACAGGTGAGCACGCTTGTGTGTTTCTGACATTTTAGTCAATACAGTTTGAATATTTAATACTAGGGATGGACAATATAGACTTAAAAATAAATCAAAATATTTTCTGGCATTTATTGCTTAAACGGAATCAGTGACAGTCATTCATATGCATCAACAAAGAGGTCAATTAAAAAGCTCTGTGCAATGTAATATGATATTTGTTAGGGATGTAACGGTATCAGAATTTCACGGTACGGTAATACCTCGGTATGAATGTCACGGTACGGTATTTATTGAATCATTTACAGGAAAAAAAAAACTTTTGAAAATACTCCAAAAAAGTGCCAAAAGTGTCAATGACATACAAATTACAAACAGGAACTTCAATTTTAATAACAAAAAATTATTAAACCATGTAAAAAAATAAAGTTTCAATTTAGTATTGTTAAAAACTCATCACATTTAACATTTAATCACTCACTTAGATAGAAATGGGTTTAAAGGAAAATTATCATATAAATATAATCTGGTAAAAGCTGGTATCTCTGGGTATTTACAATGTCCCCTGCAACAGAAAAAACCCCTCTCATTTGGGATTGAGGTTTCTGGGACAAGAGAGATATGACTTGGCCCATGTTGACAGCAGTGGGTAACGTTGTGCATTGTCTTTCCCCCACTTGAGAAGACAAACCATGAGTGAGATAGAGATCTCTTTGCGGTACAAGTCAATGTCTGCATCAATCTGAACAGTGTGCTGTGTTTCTGCAGTCCCCATGACTGTTATTAGTCGTATTCCCCAACTTGCAGGCACGTGCACACATAGGGCTCAACCTGTGCAGTGCACATGCCCTTTTTAGTCTTGGATAGAAAATGCCCTTCCAAAACGATCAAAAGTGCCCCCGCGACGCGACACAACCTCCGTCCAGTCCAGCCCTTCAGTAGGCGCGCGACAACACCTCTCTTGAGTATGCGCGCTCAACCCCCCCTCGGCGCTTTACAATACGCGCGCCACAACACAGCTGATCAGAACGCGCGCAACAGCACCGCTATTCAGCACGCGCGCGGCGACAACACCCGCTTTAGGTTCGATCATTTCCATCTTTTTTTCATCTCCGCTACTAGCAGCACACTCCATTTCCGCATTACTGGATCTGTAGCGACAACAGACCGCAAAGGATTATGGCCACGCCGGGGCTGATGGGAAATGAAGTTTCAGCTACCTCCCGTTCGCTTCATTCGCCTGAGCAAATTTTCTCAGAAGACCTATAGTTTTACCGAGTCATGCGACTTCGGTAATATCGAAAAAATTTAATATTGCGGTATGACGGTATTTACTATACCGTTACATCCCTAATATTTGTTTAACACACTTGATGTAGAGTAGATCTCTTTTCAGAACTCAGAGATTCAAAACCATATAGCACACACAAGGGCTGTGATAATGAAGTATGGTTAAAAAAATGTGATGTTCAATATGCAATGCACTATTTTTAAAAGTGATATAACCAACACATTTCAAATTATTTAAGGGACAAGAAAGCATTAATAAAATTCCTGAAAGTGAACAGCCATGTTTTACTGTTGCATGAAACAATTTAGATGTTATTTAACAATTTAAACAAACTCAAATAAATATCGCCACCTCTTTTATCCACTGGTATAGTTTTATTAACCTGAAAACATCAAGTAAAAAACAGGAAAACAAAAAGACAGAGTTGAGTTACTTCTGTATGGCCTCATTGCTTTGCGACCATGAAACCCCCCTCTTTCGCTTCAAGTCTACCTCTGAATTTTTTCAACAAATGCTCCAAGATGGGTGTGGAGCTCTGCGGGCAGAGTGAGAAATCAGCGTGGCTGGCAGAGCAGGGGAGAAAGAGGGGAGCAAACAACTGTTGTCATTTGGCTCACAAAATGAGACGCAAGCCGTGAGGAGACACATGATTTTATTGTGTACAAAGTTAAAATGCAAAATAATAAACCGCAAGTAATTTAGTGTCCTGCAACATACGTTATTCATAATTTCAAAACACACAAACATTATTTATTATATCAATATAAAGATAATCGTGTTTATATAAACATTTTATATGCGGAGGGCTTCTCTCCTCCTCAATCCCTGGCTCTTAATGCAGACACAATGGATAGCAGTGCAGCAGGTCTCTTGCCCTGTCTATTCCAACCGTTAACCCTGCCGATAATTTGGAGGATTTTAAACATAAATGAACACAGCAGCATGGAAATATATTCATGTGTCTGAATGGTAACAAACTCAACTGATAAAAGACAAAGTTTGCCATTCTTAAATTCTCGTAGAGCTCTCTTGACAAAAATGCTTGCTGCACACAAACAGCTTTGCTGTATCAGTCCTGACAGAATTGCGGGGAAAAACATGCAACAAACCCCTTGGTTAATGTAAACAAACACATATGACCCATGCCATGTCTCCCCCAGTCATTGGGTCTTACAGCTTGGCAGGTTTGCCTTGTCTTTTGAAAGCATGTGCTCTCATGAATAATTAAGAAGCAGTGTCTTCTCACAGAATAAGAAAATTTCGCTCTGAATAATAATGAGAAACTGACACGTCATTACTCCACTGGCAGATTCACACTCCCTCACCAATTTTGATCCCGTCCCAAACATGATTTTTAACCCGAAAGATGAAATTAGCTGACAAAAGCTCTAAATTATCCAGTTTTCCCTACAATTAAAGCTGACAGGTACTAACGTAGTCTTAACTGATGCTCAACAAACACAAATCTGTTAAGTAAAAAAAAAAGTACTCCAGGGTGTCTTGAACCTTTGCCAAGTCTTGATTGCTTGGTCCGTATTTTAACATCCATACTAAAATCAGTAAGGATTGGATTTTTTTATACAGGAAACCAGCATGTCTACTTGCTTGATTGTGTTGACGTAACTACACTGCCTGATGTGCTGAAAAGCACACAAAGAGCATTTAGCATTAAATCACAATTTCACATTTATCACTAACTGTTGTGATGTGTATGTTTGAGGTGTGAGCATTTGCGATATTTCAGTCCTTCTAGGTATATTGCACAGCCCTAGCACATGTTAATGTAGTACATTTATTGCAAGCAGAATAGTTGCTGGTGTGTTGCATATATTAAGATATCACCCATTCCTATTTAAATTCAATTTTTATTTTATTATATTTTTGTTTTTGTTCTCCGTGTAGGTGTGGAGAGCAGGGTATGATACCTTCGTTAAACAGGTCGATGTCAGTGCCAGATACAGGGTCCATGTGGGACATGCATACCTCAGCTTCACAGCCAGCAGGTACACACACACACACACACACACACACACACGCAGACTTTTCTCTATATCCCGGTGGGGTCTCTCATCAAACTTGATATATTCTATCCCTCTACCCCTAAACTCAACCCCTTATAGGAAACACACTTTTACATTTTCAAAATACTTCATTCCATGCGATTTACAAGCATGTTTACCCATGGGGACCTCAATTTTGGTTATGCAAGTGCCTGTGTGTCTATGTGCATTCAGGTTTAAGTCCCCACCAGGATATAAAAACAAGTACACGCGCACAAATCTGAAAATAGACATGCTGTCTCTAACCCTCTGTCTCTCTCTCTGTCTCTCTCTCTCTTGCTGGAGCAGGCGGTGAGGCCAGTATATGGGACTTAATGAATTCTTCATCTCAGGGTCCAATTCTAGAACAGCTTCAGAAGGTGAGGCTTTCACTGGTGGCCTCTGCTGGACATCTGAGGAAATGCACTGAACTCACAGCCCGCACACACTGCCATTCTCAATGCATCGAGTTGTGTTGTGTGTTTCAGCTACAAGAGAGAAGAGAAGCTGAACTCAGGGCCAAGCGCGAGGAAGAGGAGAGAAAACGGAGGGATGAAAAAAGGCGAGAGGAGCAGAAAAGGAGAGAAGAAGAGGAGCATTACAGGCGCAAGCAGGTGTGCAGCATTCTCATGCTTTAAAAAGCATCTCATACACACTGCCTTCAAACCATTTCAACTATTTTAAGTAAACGGGTATATGCAGAGCTAGTGTTTCTTCCCATACTGATAAACTTCCGGTTAATGTGACTGTTTTTCATTGTATATGGTTCCTTTTACAGCATCGATGTTGTAATGTAAATAAAATATGATCAGTTAAATAGACTTCAGCATTCATTTAGTTACTCAAGTGTAAAATGAGATAAAAAGCTGTTCACCCGCACACACCCATCAGGATCAGCAGGTGAGCGCAGAAGCTTCATTGAATATACTGCGGTCAAATAAATGGTCATATTTTAAAGACATGGCAGGGAAAAATGTAATATAGTGCAGTGCTTCTTGTACATTCTCAGATCCACTTTATATCGGATATCAATCAGGCAGTGAAGATCGTTGATTTTTAAAGAAAACAGACCTTAAACATGCTGATTTTGTAATGACATACAGTTAACCGGAAGCACTTGACCCAGGTTACTGACAAATTGAAAGTCCTTCAACACACACCCTATTGCAGTCACAGCTTTCAGAAGCATTTGCTGAACACCAAGTCATGTACTTTTGCTGTGCTTTAAAATATCTACTTTTACATGTTTTTTTAGCCTTTAGGAGAAGAGAAAAAAAAGCTTGGCAATTTCATATATTGTATTTTGTCACTGTAAAATATGCTGTTTAACATTCTGCAAAGGAGGTTTGATAGTATGGGAATTGATTTGCAGCAAATCTTAGTATTATTGTCAGCTAAGCTAATCATTAGTTTATAAAATTAAAAGTTAAAGTTATCATACAAAAGTTATCATTTTTTAAATATGTTGAATTATATGCCACATCATGAAAGCTGAATAATTAAGCAATTAAGCTGTCATTGTCTTTCATCACACGCAGCTCGCGCACACGAACCGAGATCTTTAAAATAATGATTTCTATTAAAAATGTAAAAAGGTTTTGTGATACAAGAATAACAGCGGATCAATAATTAAATGCATATTTTCTGTGGAGTGATCGATTAGAGGTAGCCTGCTATTTTTATTTGACGGAAGACAAAAAACATGTGATTAAAAAAAAAAAGCCTTTATGCCGGTTCTTACAAAGGATTCAGTCAGTGTTTTCGTTTTGTAATTTGTCATTTAAGTGAAAATATCTTGGGCAGGCCTATTTATATTATTCTTTTGTATGTGTTTTGTGTATTCCTTTTATGTAGTTTATTCTGTTTTTCTATGACGTTAGAAACACTGCAGGTGCCTGAAGATGCTCTGTTATGTTTTGTTGTCAATATGTTCTCATGCTAACATAAATCAGTGTTTTAAAATGCAATATTTAATGTTTCAGACACAAAATAGACACATCAATTTTTTATTATTATTATTTAAATAATAATTTAATATTAATCTGACCGGTTAACAGTTAATGTTCGATTAAGGAGCGGCGGTTGTCAATTGGCAAAATTAACCGAAATGAGCATCCCTAATAGGAAAATTTACAAAATGTTTTCATAGAACATAATCTTTCTATTCTTAATATTCTCAATATCTTAATATTCTAATTGTTTTTGCCATAAAAGAAAATATATATATTTTTTGCCCATACTAAGGTAAAAATATATCTGTGCAACATATGTTCAGGGTCACAATCCACATTTACTTTTCCTGTGATTGTATCATCATTCATAATCTGATGCAGACAAAAAGTGTCTTCACAAGGGCTTGTGAAGTGCGTGCTTTGAAAGGTGCATTTTTTTATTCAATATTTTGGTCTTAACCAAAACATGAAGAGAGGGTGGGACGTAGTGTAGATCCTCCCCTTTGATTTATCTCCACTCTGCCAGGGAGAGGATTTGAGCTCTAGTGGATCAAACATAAAGCATCTTGAAGGGGGCGGGACATGTCGGACACTAGAGAGCATTTGATTGGTCAGATTTGATGCGAAACTGACTAAAGAAGTGGCGTGAATAAAACCGTTGATCCATTAAGGCGAAAAACTGCAAGCTTTACAAGTTTTTTTTTCAGTCTTTTTGAGCACACTGGCTTATAGATATCCTAAAAACTAAAACTACCGATTCTAACGTCTAAAAAAACAACAATATTTTAATTGCATTAAAATCGTGTGAAAATCCTGTCAGTGGTTGTTATATTTTTTATAAATATATATATATATATATATATATATATATATATATATATATATATATATATATATATATATAATTTATTTATTTTTTTTTTGTAATTGTTTTCTTCACATCTTTTCCCAAGCAACAGGATTTGCTGATGAAGTTGCTCCAGCAGGCTCCCCGTCAGGGCTCCTCTGGCTCCGGGTCGAGCTGGAGTTCAGGACCCATCTCTGGACTGGGAAAGCAGTCCAAGCCCCTCAACCTCCTGGATGTCCAGCAGGAGGCTGACAGAATGCACAAACAACAGCACAGAGTCCAGCAGCAGAGGGTAAGACACACATACATACACACATGCACTGATGTTCAGTCCTGCAAAAAGGAAAAAAACATTTATTATGAATGTCCCGCTCTGCAGTGGAGCGATGCCTCTTCACTGTGGGGCGCAGCTGGATCTTTGGATGGAAAGGTG
This sequence comes from Danio rerio, assembly GCF_052040795.2. Classification (NCBI taxonomy): domain Eukaryota; kingdom Metazoa; phylum Chordata; class Actinopteri; order Cypriniformes; family Danionidae; genus Danio; species Danio rerio. The sequence goes on from NC_141027.1 coordinate 20,984,407, forward strand.
GGAAGCAGTGGCAGCTCCTCTGGAGGAGGAATGGGCGTCTGGGATGAGGCCCTCAAGAACCAGAGTGCTCTTCGTAACAACATGGGCCTGAAGAACAGCCGCAGCAGCCCTTCGCTCAGGTAAACCCAAAACCACATGCCAAGAGATGACTAGAATAGGGTTTTCAGTGGCTCATGCCAGAGCTGAACGGCTTATGTGTGTGTTTCTTCAGCGAACAGTACATGATGAGGGGCCGTAAACGCACTGAGGAGGAGGATCGGCTGCTGAAGCTCCTGCAGGGGATGAAGTCTCAGGACGGCTTCACCACCTGGTGTGAACAGATGCTGCATGCGCTCAACACCTCCGCCAATAACTCGTCCTCCTCCCAGGATGGTAAGATGTCTCACTTTCAGGGTTTACACGCATCAGGCCTTCTCTCCTTACGGTTGCTTTGTAATAAAGGGATCTGCCTCTTTTTTTTTTATTTTTTTCTTTTCTCTCAGGAGGATCTCATGATTTTTACATAAACGTAACCATTTAGAAGTAATACACTTCATATGAACCGTCTCATGTAAACACACCATTTGAAAAGACATGGCGGATTGTAGACTCTGAAGTTAACACCCACATGTGTGATTGGCTAATAGATTAGTATATTATAGATCAAGGACAGAAAAAGTTTTTGCACAGCGTCTTGTCTTTATTGTTTCTGCTTAGACCATGTTTGCCTCTGTCAGAATGCGCTGAAATGTGTTTTGTGTGTTTGTGTTCTCAGTGCCCATCATTGTGGCATACCTGAAGGATTTGGAGTCCCCGTATGAGGTGTTGAACTTTATCTGCTCCTACCTGGGCGACACTGTCGAAGCCAAAGAATTCGCCAGACAGTTCCTGGAGCGCCGTGCCAAACAGAAAGCTAACCACCAGAGACAGCAGCAGCAGGTGTGTGTGTGTGACAGGAAGACGCAAACTCTTTACTGTGTAGTGTTTTCCTACTAGAAATGACTCATTGCTTGCTTTTCCCTTATAGCTCTCCAAAGAGATGGCTGGGCTTAGCATGAACAACTTTCCTCTGCAGGTATGAGAAGAACTCTTCGTTGATTATGGTGTAAATTTCCCACCATGAGCCTATTTGTTATTCATCCAGCTTTTTCTGCTTTTCTTATTCTCACACTCAAGGATTCTGTGCGAGGAATGAACCCCAGTGCCCTGCAGTCTATGTTTCAGGCAGTGCATTCTGGGAAGGGCAGTGGTGTCTATGATCAGGCAGCAAAGCTGAAGAAGAAACAGCCCACGATGCTGCACTCTGACCCTAGCATCTTAGGTAATTTTGCTTAATTTCTTGTGTATATGACCATAGTAGTGTGATTCATAGACAAATGACTGCTGTGAGCTGGTTCTTTCTAGTAAATCAAAATCACCATGTAGCATAATCAATATATTCCTTAACAGATGACTCTAATGATCTGGTTTAATTTAGCAGAGCAAACAAATACTGATGTGCATCTGAATATGATTACTTTCGTTCTATGTGATATGAGAATATATAAAAGAATACACTACCTGACAAAAGTCTTATCGCCTATCTAAGTTTTAGGAACAACAAATAGTAACTTGACTTCTAGATGATCATTTGGTATCAGAAGTGGCTTATATAAAATGTAAAGGCCTCTAGATGACGCTTATTTTACCCAAAATAAAAATGGTCATACCATGAAAGTCTTGTCACTTAACAGAAATAATGTACAGTATAGAATATAAAGTCATGGTGCAGTGGAAAAAGAATGAATATTGTGTATTACTCCTATGATCTCGGACGACTGCATCCATACATCTCTCCATTGACTCTAATTATTTATTAATATGGTCATCTGGAATGGCAAAGAAATCGTTTTTGCAGGATTCCCAGAGTTCATCAAGATTCTTTGGATTCATATTCAATGCTTCCTCCATCTTAACCCAGACATGCTCAATAATGTTCATTTCTGGTGACTGAGCTGGCCATTCCTGGAGCACCTTGACCTTCTTTGCTTTGAGGAATGTGGAGGCTGAAGTATGAGGAGCGCTATCTGGCTGAAGAATTTGGCCTCTCCTGTGGTTTGTAATGTAATGGCAGGCTGTTGATGTTGCCATCCACTCTGCAGGTCTCTCACACGCCCTCATACTGAATGTAACCCCAAACCATGTTTTTTTCTTCATCAAACTTGACAGATTTTCATGCTGATTCCAATAGGTCTTCTGCAGTATTTGTGATGATTAGGATGCAGTTTAACAGATGATTCATAGGAAAAATCTACATTCTGCCACCTTTCCAAATGATCAGCTAGAAGTCAAGTTATTATTTGTTTGTCTTACAACTGGGATCAACAACAAAACTTTTGCCAGGTAGTGTAGATTAGCCAAGAATCACAGTATGTGCAAATTCAAAGAACAGCAGGCAAAAAGTTTCACCCAAAAGAGGCATTAATGATATAGCAAAATGATACGTGATGTATTTTGAGCTGAAACCTCACAGAAACGGGAAGCTTTTTCTACTTATTGTGCCTGTGTTTTTACATGACTTCAGAAAACTGGTTTTAAAATGGAAGTTTTTGAAAATGCTGTTTTTTGTGTCCGTGTAAATTCCTGAAAAAAGAAATCTTTGAAAGAGATGACATCTTGTGCAAGCATGGTAGCTCTTAAGGGGAGTGTAGATTAAATGCAAACGTAAGCAAACACACACAACAACGGCAGAGTATGCGGTAGTGTTGTTGCTCAAGAGTTTCATCAGCAAAATGTGGATTTATTTCACATAAGAAGCAAAACTGGAGATGCATCTTAAACGCACAAAGAAAATTATACATCAGCACAAGTGCCAAACTTCCAGCAGCATGCAGATAGTTTACAGACAAGGTGACTGAGCAAAGTACTAGCTTGCATGTGTTTTCAGCTGTTTTTGCAGATATGTGCAAATGCTGATTGTTTTTGGTGCATTGTCATGTAGACTTGACAATTTTTCATAATGCAAGGGAAAAACATTGGCTTTATCATTTCTTGTAAACGTTGCCTTAGCCCATGTTTCTCAAAATAAAATATTTTGGCTGTGTCCGAAATCACCTACTACTCAGTAGGAACTACATTTGAATTTTACTACTCGACCAATAAAAAAAAGTATGTTCTATACAGTATGAATGCGAGTAGTATGAATGAAGTTCGGTCGTACTACATCCGCTATTTTATTATGATCACTTTAAACACCCGCTTCACTCCCATTCATGATTTCTTTCATGGTGCATCATGGGATTAAATAGCATCCGTCAGATGCTCACTTCAGAATCTCGCCAGAAGTAGTAGGTCATTCTCGCATGCTGTTAATCGATTTTTATGAATTTGTACATACTACTTGGCTTGCATACTTTTTTTAGCGTTCTATATAGCATGGAAGTTTGCAATTTTGAATGCAGACATTGTGTCCAAAGCGGAAAAAGTTCTTGTTTTTTACCCAGACATTTAAAAAGAATATATTTCAGAGCAGTAATCACAATATCTTGAAACTGTGATATTTGAATCAGAGTTTCATGAAGTTTTGTGCGTTTCTTTTTTTTGTTTGTCAACTTTAACTGCAGTTTGGCACTTTTATTTTTAGTCTGGAACATTTCATGCATGCCCCCTTGACGAATGAGATATTGGAAGCACGTATGAACCCCACAGGGGAAAAAAAGAGCATTTCACGGTGTGTGTGTGTGTGTGTGTGTGTCTGTGGTCCTTTACTGACCCGGTGGGTGCAGAGAATAGTGTCAAACAGCCGTGTGTGTATGGAATATCCTGCTACAAAATGCAGTAAAAATTTTACACGACAGTCAAATTTTGATTGCAATGTTTACATGTCTGTATTGGACTTCAATAATGTGACTAAAAGTGGCATAATCCACGTCTTAATTCCATTTCTGTTAAGTTCGATTATGACAGAAACTGATTAAATCAAACTAAAATCGCTGTTTACATGGCAGACTCTTAATCAGAGTATTGTCGTTATTGAATTATTAATAGAATAAATTGGTCTCCATGTAAACGTACTCAGTATGAGCAGGGCTTTAGGAGCATGATTGGAGCTCTTAAATGATTATCACCAGCTACTGTATTAAAAATGTCTTCGTCTTTCTCTGTCTGTGTTTAGGGTACTCATTCCATGGTGGCCCTGATCGGTATGGTCTGAACGAGATGGAGATGGTGGAGGATTACTGAATCCACAGCAATAGCTACACGAGGCCTTTAATCCCGCGGGTCCACCTAATCAGACTCCGCAAGTCGAATGTGCACTGCTTAGAGGGGGAGGGACTGGGCATAAGCCAGGCGTAAGGTATCAGTTCAGGGGTGGGTGGGTTTTTGCGCTGGGAATAGAAGAATGTAATTCAACAGGGAAGGGAACAGGTGTGAATTTATTTTTGTGTGTGTGTATGTGTGTGTGTGTGTGTGTTTGGGGGACGGGGGGTGATAAAGTTCTGGCACTTACAGCATTAAGCACCTTACACTCAGACTAATGCACTTTATTAAGATGTAATTTGAATAGTTTTTTTGTTTCCTTTTTTTTCTTCTCCGAGAAGATTTCTTGTGTATATTTATGTGGTATGGCTTCAGAAATATTACCACATACATATACTGTGTGTGTGTGTGTGTGTGTGTGTGTGTGTGTGTGTGTGTGTGTGTTGAATCAGAACTGGAGTTTGTACTGGGAGTAAAACGGTGGCGACTGGGGGACCATTGCGTGTTTCAGTTCAGACATTATCAGAAAAACAAATCCTCTCTTTAAAGACAAACACTGTTGTTTTTTTTATATACATAAATATATATATAAAGTTTATATGAAAAAACGTAAAGCTATTATAAAAAACAAAACCTTTGATTATAAAACTTGAAGATTTGCACTTACATAAAATGCAAGTTAAAAATATAAAAAAAAAATGTGTTAGATATGATAGAGATGAATATTTTTGTGATCGTGTGCCTGTGTGTGCGTGAACGCGTCTATACGCGCATGTTTGTTCGAGAAAGACGAGTGTGTGCGTTTAAAAACATACCAGTCTGCACAATGTATTTTTTTTTAAATCGCTTACTTGGACGTGTGATCAAAAGAGGCCATTTTTGTCATTCTGAGTGAATTGTTTTGTTTTCTTTATGTATTTTATAAGGCGAGTGTGTGAATGCTTACGTACAGGAGGAACTGTGTGTATTACTCCTCTTGTAAATGTGCAGTATGTGAGCGAATGAATGAATGAAAGAAAGGAAGGCAGAGAGAGAGGGGGGCAACGGCACAACACATCCTCTTTCACCAGCCCTTCATTCCCCAACAAAGAAAGACCTCTAGATTCAAACACAAAAGCTTTAGCCCATTTTTACGCCAACCAGCACTCTTAGTTTTTGTGGCGGGAGGGAGCGCAAGAGATGTCTTTCCCTGCCCTCCGCTGCCTCATCTTTGCCTCTGTGAGGTTTAAGAACATTAGCATCATCGTTTTTGTTTGTGTGATGTTGAAGAGAATTGAATCTTCTATACTTTTAGGAAATGGTTACTTGTGGTACGAGTGTGTGTGTGTGTGTGTGTGTGTGTGTAAGTATGTGTGTGTTTTTTCTGTCCCCACATGTGTGCCTAAGAACTAAAGGGCGAATGATTTGACTTCATTGCTGCCATTGAGACATTATTTTTTAGAAAAAGGGGCGTGGTTTTTGCAAGACTCCGCCCCTACATGCCTCCCATGCTTACGAACCAAGAGCCTATTTCTGTACAGTTCTATTGTAGCCTGGGGATGCTTGGATGAAAGAAATGTTTGATATTTGGAGGATGTGACCTAACATTGCCTTTCTGTCCACTCTCTTGCTCTCGAGTGACTGAGGTTCTATTTCTGGCTGAAAAAAAACAAACAAACAAACAAAAAAAAAAAACGATCGCAACAAACTGTGCAAGTGCACTCAGCGGTGCACACAAAATGTTTGTATATTTTGTTACTCGTTCATTGTCAATGACAATGATGGTGATTTATTTTTTTCTTTTAATGTTATATATGATTATATATGAATATAAACAAAGTATTGGACTACAAGGAAGAGCACTTGGGGCTGCTACTTTTTTGTTTGTTTTGAAAAACTTTCCCTGGAATTATTATTATTATTTTTTATTTTTTATGTTGCCACCATGTGAAGTGCATTTGTGTACTTATTTTTTTTTCCTTCTTAAAGCGTTGAATGTATTCCAAATATGTAATGGTATAAATGGAGTTGCTCAACACAGGATATAAATGCGTAATCAGCAGGAGGACATCAACGTAAAGTCGTTCTTGATGGAAATATGTTCGCAAAAACACACTGCCTCTACAATCCTGTTCATACAGACTTGGACTATGAAAATAAGAACTTAAAAGAGATATTCTATTCCATACTGGAGTTTTGGTTGTTTACAGACTGCACAGACATTTGTGGGTGCTTTATTTTTTTTTTTCTCCCCCTTTTATTTTTGTGGTGATTGAATATTTTGTAGGGGACTTAAAAGGCATGACGTCAAACCCTTCCTTTGCATGTGGATATGAGCGCAGCCTATGTATCTTGCTGACTGAAACAAACTTGGATCGCTGGAACACAAGTAACGGAATTACATCAAAGATTTTTTCATGTACCTTTATCTTACAAACAGGGTGTGTGTGTGTGTGTTTTTTTTTTTTTTTTTTTAAAGAATCATTAAGGCGACCATATTTTTGTTTACTTTTCTTTGCAATGGAATCAAAATGATCATCAAGACAGAAGAAATGTTCTGTGTACCTGAAAAGAAGGCATAAATCAGATAGCACAGATGTACCGCTTGGTACTCTAAAGTGCATGTATTGAATGCTTTAACATTTATTCCCTTTAGCCAATCGTTTTATTGGCTTGTGGATTATTTTGGATGGACGTATTGGATGTTGATCAGAAGAACATATAGATGACCTCAGATCTGCCAGATAATTCCTTGGACTGTGTGAACGTGTTTTATTTTTTTATATTTTGTATTATTATTTTTTTTCTTCCTCTGCCTCCTCTCTGAGGCTGGTTGCGGTGTCATGGTCATTATCTTCTAAGAGATAATAAAGGGACTAGCACTGCCCTGATGCCCTCACTATGCACTTTTCATTTGCTCGAAACTGTGAGGAATTTTCTTGGGCTTGGAGAGCGCCGACGCAATGCTAGATTGTCCGCTTTCTGGACGCCTCGTTTGAGTTTTTGACACCCTAGCATGAGACTCGCTCTCCTTATGGTGGCCGTTTTTCATGCTTTTTGAAAACGTCACAACACAAGCTTTACCAGAGACGGATAAGGGAAAGTTTCAGACTCTTTTGGAGAAATTCTTGGAAATTTCCCATGGAGGATTTTCACTGAACAATGTTGATATTTAAGACTACACAAACTGCCTCCAAACTTGGTTACAATGTGGAGGTTCAGAACAGATTTGCTCAACAGTGTTGTCCGTTATGTAAAAAGGACTTAAATGCTCGGTTCAGGGTGCTAGCCAACAATTTTTTTTTTTTTTTTTTTTTTTTGTGGACTGGAATTTCATTGATGACTGAAAAAGAGACTTGTTATTTAAAAAAAAAGAAAAGAAAAGAAAAAGACTGGAGGACAGTTTTTTTTTTTTTTTTTTTTTTTTCAATCTCTGGTATTGGAGATACAGCTCTACCACCACCTGCTGACTACATGGCTGAAGTTCACCTTTAGCTTGAAGTGATTGAGGCGCTACAAGACCGTCTGTTTGGTAATTAACACCATTTATTTACTTCTTCATGATTGTTCATTTATATTGTGACATTCACTGATATTTTGCTAACCCTGTTGCCAAGTTGCTTTTAGGTTAATTTGTTTCAGTCTTTTTTTTAAATATCACCAAGTTCTGTTTGAGATTTTTTAAAACACAATTTAAACAATGCTTTTAGGTAATTAGTTAACTTATTTCTTGTTAAGTTTTTTTATTGTTTTTGAAAGAAGTTGCTTATGCTCACCATTTCTTCATTTATTTATACTCATCTTCAGTGTTGGGGAAAGTAACTTTTTAAAGTAATGCGTTACAAATGCTCAATATTGAGTTACTCTCTAAAAAAACTAGTTGCGTTATTTGGTTACTTTTTATGGTAATGTGTTACATGTGTGTTAATTTTATTACTTGGCTGAGGTTTGATCTCTTTCAGAACTTGTTTTTTTATTACTTCTTTTAATAGAGGAGCTGTGCAATTAACAACACACTGTTAAAAAAATTCAAATATATATTTTAGGATCATGTTATATGAGAACTTCCTGACCCCAGGGCTATAGATGCCATATATGCAGATTATTAAAAGTTTAAAGCAATGTGTTTGCTACTTTTGTACAATTTGTGTTAAGTGAAATCACTGTCCATTGAGACAATCCCCATTTCCTTTCCTTTGATACTTTCAAAATAACGAACACACTCTTTGGTTGACTGCATGATATATTGTGACTAATTTTAGTTCAGCAATTAATTTTTTAAAAGCTGATTAATTAAATTAAATGTTACTTACATTTTTTAAAAAATTACCTAAAATATTATTACTTGTTTTTTTAAAAGTAATGTGTTACTTTACTCGTTAATTAGAAAAGTAACATAGACCCTTTTCACATTTCTGTTTCTCAGTAGTAGAAGTCGTCATAGTTGGGTAGACTTAGAGTGCAGTGAATGGGAGAGTACAACAAATTTTTTTACAACCACATTTGCTGAAATGATAAAAGAAAAACTCCACGACGTTATCAAGACTTTCAGAAAAAGAAAAAACAATTGTGTGAGACTGATGATGGCAGCCAGAGGAGAGAATAACATCAGTTTTACTCTCAGCTCCATAGACGCTGCATTAGAAACACCTCCCAATAAAGCAGTTATTTGTTTTTGTAATTTGACACAAAGATGATATATAATACATTAATAATTGCATATAAATGTTCATACGTTTAAAAAAAATCATAATATTAAAAAACTTTCAAGGATTTAAGATTATTATGACTGTTAAACGCTTCGCAACAGTCTTTTGAAAAGGGTCCATTATTACGTAACTCGCGTTATTTGTAATGTGTTACCCCCAACTCTGGTTTCATTGTCACTTGATCCTTCTGAAATTATTCTTATGGTTAGATTAATAACTATAATAAATAAATAATAATTTTACACTGTGTTTATATAGTATATAGGTAGCTAAAGAAATCTAAATTTCATAATTTAGGACCTTAAAAAGTCCTAGACTGGAGTAGGAAGTCAACAATGCTATACACGCTGCAAAAAAATTGAAAGAAATTTACAGGATAATCAAAATATAAAGCAAATCTTTGCATGGATGAATTATATATAAACTTTTTGCAGTATGTGAACAGTAAAATAAATTATGGTCTATACAAATGGTTTAAAAGCATTTTAACAAATGAGTTCTAAAGTAATAGAGATCTGTAGGAGTTTCTATCAAGTTTTTAGTTTTACTTTCAAAGCTGTAAACAATAATACAGGGGTGCCTAAACTCAGTCCTGGAGGGCCGCTGTACTGCAGAGTTTAGCTCCAACTCCAATTAAAGACACCTGAACCAGCTAATCGAGCACTTACTAGGTATACTAGAAACTTTCTGGCTGGTGTGTCGAAGGAAGTTGAACTATGCAGGACTAAGTTTGAGCACCCATGCATTACGGTGTATACAGTACTTGCATATGTACAATTACATTTATATTCATCAAATATATTCTTTTTTTTTTTGTTAAGTCTTCAACCATTTAAATGATCATTACCAGACCCATTTGGAAGTTTATAAGACGCATCAACCCTTATTGGAGTAGCTCCAATGCAGAAAATAAATCTGCTTTCCCACCCCCAAAAGTCTGATTTCCCTAAAAAATGTGTTAATCCCTTTTCCTCTTTTCTGCTTTGATTAGATCTTTGCTGTTCCAGATGAAGATGGAGGCTCTCCTGCTTCATCTCCATTTCCTCTTCATTTCCTGTCCTCCGCCTTCAGAAGAAAGTCCCAGGGTGTGGAATCCAGACAGCACACGAAATGAAGACCGCACGATGAGGACAAGGAGAGCTGCAGTTTCCATATTCAGACTACTAAGAGGAAGAGGAGAGGACTGCGAATGCTGGAAACTCTGAACTATGAGATCTCCAACATGCACAGCATAGTTCTGCTGGAGCGCAGCCAGGGTTCACTTTACAAACACACCATTAAAATACACCTGCATACACACATTTGAGGATGAAATGATTACTTATACACATACTGACATGGCAAACACAATCCCACTACACTTCATTCTGGCTGCCATGTAAATAATGTATATAATCCAAACCCTTCTCCTTTTCTCTGTTGGGTTTTGAGGATTGTTTGTTTCTTTTTATTTTTGTTGTCCCTTCCCCCTTCCTCTCTTTTATGACATGCCTTAACAGTTGAGTTCTGCCTATGATGGCACACTTAAAGACGTGTAAACAAAAGAAGTGTTAACATTCAGCGAGACTAGCTCTGACATAATAGTGTGTGATTTTATTTAAGAAACCCTTGAAACATTAATAACCTGCAAAATGATTATTAAAACATTACAAATGACCTTGGGTGTGACTGGATGAGTATTCACAATGATGCAGCCCATCAGAACAACCATTTTTTGGATTTGTATTGTCAATATGAGAAGCAAAAGTAGTTACTGGGTCGCAGTTTGTTGTCGAACGTCTGTTGGTCTTTGATCTCAGAATAGAAGTGGGTGATCAGAAATAGTTTTGCTCATCTCTTTCAGCCTTTACTGAGCTAAAGATCAGAAGGGATGTGATTTGATATCATTATCTGTATAAGGTAGCACCCTCTTAAAGGGACAGTTCACCCAAAAATGTAAATTCTGTCATCATCCAAACTTTTGAACACAAAGGAAGATATACTGAATTACAGCCATTGACTTCCATTGTATTTTTAAAATTCCTACTATTGATGTCACTGGCTGTTTTTTTGCAACATTCTTTAGGTTATATTGTTTTGTGTTGAACAGAGAAAAGCATTTCATAAAAGTTTAGAACCATTTAAGTCTGAGTAAATGGTGTGAACATTTTCATTTTTGGGTGTACTATGCCTTTAAGATAAATAGAATTGTGTAATTTTGCAGGTCAGATTAAACTAGATGCCGAATGTCTTTGCTGGTATGCAAAAATTCATGTTTTAAAATGTTAACGATGATCAAAATACGCGTTTCATATATTTATTGATTCAGTCAGTATGAATGGCAAAAGTACTGCAGTAAGCCGTTTGTTCGTGTTAAAATCATCCGCTGAATTAAATTGGAAATGGCTCACTGTAAATCAGCACTGCATAATGAGAACTTGTCACATATCTTAGGTGGATGTCTTCTAAAATTTGCTGTATAAAAAGGTCACAAACCATTTGACGATAATGTTTGAATATTCCTGGTGTAAATAGTTTTTGGGGTTTCTGGTTTGTTTGAAGAAAAGTAATAAATACTTAAAGAATAAAGAACTTGTGTCGACTCACTGTTTGGTGGTTTACATAAAAACTAGTTGTCAGGGTTTTCATTTTTGTCTGCATAAAGTGACATACTTTGCCTGCGGGTAGTAACATGCTAGAAACAGGTTAGCAACATGCTAATCTAGTCAAAAACATGCTAGTATGTTATATATGCCAGAATGTTAACAACATGCTAATAATGTGATAATCATGCTAGAAACAGGCTAACAACGTCCTAATCATGTTAGAAGCATGCTAGCAATACACTATTCAAGCTAGAAACATACCCAGCATGCCAGAATGTTAACAACATGTTAGTAATGTGCAAATTATTTTAGAAACAGGTTAGCAACATGCTAATCATGTTAGAAACATGCTAGTAACATTTAATCATGTCAGAATGTTATAAACATGCAAGTAATGTGCTAATTATGCTAAAAATAGGCTAGCAACATGCTAATCATGTTATAAGCATGCTAATCATACCAGGATGTTAACAACATGCTAATAATGTGCTAATTATGCTAGAAACAGGCTAGCAACATGTTAATTATGTCAATGTTAACAACATGTTAGTAGGCTAATGTTCTGATCATGTTAGAAACAGGCTAGCAACATGCTTATCATACCAGGTTGTTAACAACATGCTAATAATGTTATTATTATGCTAAAAACATGCTAGCAACATTATCATGTTAAAACATATTAGTAGCATGTTAATAATGCTAAGATATTAACATACTAGAACTGTGCTAATCAAGCTAAAAAAAAGGTTAGCAACATGCTATTTGTGTTAGAAACATGCTTGTAACATGTTAATCATATCAATATGTTAACAACATGCTAATGTGGAAATCATGTTAGAAACTATGTGCTTATCATGTTAGAAACATAATAACATGCTAATTATGCCAGAATATTTACAATGTGCTAATCATGCTAGCAACATGCTAATCACGTTAGAAATAGTAAAGTTAATTATGCCAGAATGTTAACAACATGCTAATAATGTGCTAATCACGCTAGAAACAGGCTAGCAACATGCTAATCATGCCAGAATGTTATCAGCATGCTGATAATGTGCTAATCATGCTAGAAATAGGCTAGCAACATATTAATCATGTTAAAAGCATGCTAATGCAAAAATGTTAACAACATGCTAATTTTGTGCTAAACATGCTAGTAACACGGTAATCATGCCAGCAATGTGCTAGTAACCATAGCAGCTGTATCCTAACTGCATAGCTACCGCTATCATTTTGTCCCCGCAACCACTCCCTATCTTTTTTGAGATGTACACTTTTTTTTAAACCTCAAGCTTTTAAAACTATTCAGACTGGGTTTCTCAAAGCATTAATGTTTTCTTCTCTAATTAAATAATATTTATTTTTCCATGTGGAAAAAATAAAAAATAAATAACATTTAGAAACAATGATCAAAATATATTTATTTGACTAGAGATTCACAAATAATCTTATCTCCACACTGGCGTGCACAAATAACACACAAGCCTTTCTTTACTGTCAGTGTGTGAATAAAAAAAAATGCACAAGGATGTGAGTATATAATGTATAACAGTAACATTCATTTAAAATTATATATTTAGTAAATGCAATTAAACTGTCCACTTTAATGTTTTAAATAAAAAAATGTAAAATAGGGGTGGATTACGTTTATCATCTTTTAGTATGAGCGATAAAGATTATTAAGTGGTCCAAGCAACTTTTTTCTATATTTAGTGAGTAAAGTTTTCTATCAGTTGTCAAATCCAATGGTAATTTGAAGGATATCCGCAAATATAAAGTTTCAAAACGACACTTTAGCTTATTGAGGGCTGTTTTGGGAATATGCCTGGCGAGGTTTTGTCATAAAAGCTTTCATTACACTGAAATATTGATATTATTTCTGTTAAACAGTATGAAGACGTCTTTATTTTTGCTTATTGAAAAATACCAAACAAAACACAGTCTAATATATGACAAAATACATTAAAGCTTTTCGAAAGTGTACTAAAAATATTTCATAGTATGACGCAAATATCGCGAGAGTCACGTGACCTGGATAAGCTTACAGTGCAGGCATGGCGGCGCCCTGCGATTACAAACACGACGCGCGAGTTTTTGTTGACTGTTGGTTTAACATAGTGCATTTGTAGTCGAGATGCTCGGAAACTATTCTCTGAATTCAATAAAACACAAACACTGAGGACGACTGCGTGTTCTGTAAGAGCCAGAGCACAAGACACATCAGACACGAGTTAAAGAAACAACAGGTAGAGTGATGCCGCTGTTAAACACAACATATTTATAATTACGATTATGATAATTGTAATTTTAGTGATGCAGCCGCACCAAATTGTTAACTTAACACCTGACAGCATTTATACACATCTGCATATACACTAGAATACATGTCAGGACGGGACAGTGTCGTTATGTGTTCTAAAAAGGTTATCAAGCAGACAAAAATAGAACAACACGAGTAACTAGGTGACATTAAAAGAGTCCTAAAGTTGGTTTTATATTCGGACATTCGGACTTTCACCTTAATAGGAGGCCTATTTTCAGAAAAGCATTCTTTACAAACTCGAAATATGGACATCATATTAGCCTCCAAAGACTAAAGTACAAAATTGTTCAGAGTCAATTAAATAGTGTTTGCTATTTCTGAATGTGTGAATGTAAAACCAACTTTACCTCAATTTTAAGCCTCACAGTGCAGCCGCAAGATGCTGATTTGTTGCAATTTTAATTCGAAACTTTAGTCTTTAACTCATTTGTAAGCAGACGTTTTTAATCATTTAAAATACATTAAAATATCATAAGGTAATTTGTTCCATTGTATGTTTTAATAAGTACAAGTCAGAATAACTTTTTCTTTTTGTAAGAATGTCTGTATTATGCTGTATTATGCACTATTCCATCCATATTTTCATATTTCAGTTATCTAAACGTATATTGAAATAATATAAACACTTGCATTTAATATGCTTTCTGTTTATTTATGAAGAGTTCAGATGCACAAACCTCTAAGTGCTGTTTGACCTTTACTTCTAAACTGGACTTTTTCCCCCAGCTTCCTGTTTAGGTTCAGTAATTTCACTTTTATGGCAAATAAGTTGTTTTCATGTTTCATAGCTTTTAAAGTGAACTTATTGAACATAAACATGAATGGCTGAAAAAAGAATAATTTTAGAGTGCAATGTCAGAGTTTTTTTTTTTTTTTTTTTTTGCATACAGTGTATATATATTGAATGTATTATGTATAGGTGACCCAGGATCAAAAAATTATGACTGTCAAATTTTGGAATTGAGATGTATATCCTCTGAATAAACAAGCATTCCATCGATGTATGGCTTGTTTAGATATGACAATATTTGATTGAGATTCAACTGTTTGAATGTCTTGAAGCTTAGGGTGCATAAAATACAAATAGTGAGAAAATTGCCAGTTGTCCAGATTGAGTTCCCAGCCATGCATATTACTAATCAAATGATAGGTTTTGATATATTTACAGGAAAAAACTTGCTAAATATCTTCATGAAAGATGATTTACTTAATGATTTCTGACATAAATCGATAATTTTGACCTATACAATGTTTATTTGGCTATTGCAACAACATAAGGGGGAGGGGTTAGAGGTCATATTTAGTGAGAACTTCTATTGTATTCATTAAGGCATTACAAGTACATTTTTATAATGAAACATTTTTTATATATTACTTACTATTTAAATTCTATGCGTTTTTTTTCATTTCAAAGAAAGTATAAGCATTTTTGCTGAATTTTACAATAAAGAGTATACATTTATTTCTCATAATAAATGAGCAAAAATAGATTTACAGAAGTCTCGCATGTGTTTTTTAAGTTAGAAATGGGTAATGAAAATGTATAATCTCCAAGGACTTTTTTTATTTTTTCATTTTCAGACAATTTATGTGTGTACTGTATATAACTATAACTGAATTACCATGACTTGCTCATATTTTCAGAGGCCACTGCACACTTATTTATCAGTGAATACAGGATGTCCGGTGTTGCTCAGAGTGGTGAGGGTGCTGCAGGACAGGAAGCAGAGGCTGATGGAGAACCTCCCCATGAAGCACTTGTTCAAGGAGCACTGGAAGAAGAGGAGGAACCAGCAGCGAAACAGCCTCGACTCCAGCAGGAGGATGTGGCTCTTGATTTCCCTATGATAGAGATAGCCCATGAGCCTTCAGAGGAGAAGAGCAAAAGCCAAGATGCTGCTGGGGTTGAAGAGGAAGGTGAGGCCATTTAGTAAAAGCTACAGTACATTTAGGATTTAATGCATCCTGTTTGGCACTCTGTCAATACACACTTCTGATGTGAGAAATAAACTCCATATGTAAAGCTTCCGCTTCCATCTTTAAAGAATTACACGGATCTTGTCCTTTAGCTTTTCATATGCATTCAATTTTATAGATAAGTGTGTAAGTGAACTTTAGGGTCCTTCTGAAATTTGAATGTGATGTTTTTTTTTTTTTTTTTTGAGCTGCAAGGAAATGAAGTGTTTTTTGTTTTTTTTCATGGTGCCACAAAATATATAAAATATAGTTTAATGCTTGATCCCAGGATGTGTTTGCTTGCTTGGAAATGAAAAAGCAGATAAATTTAACTGAATTACACCTACAGGAAGAATTAAGAAGTTCAAAATCTCACTTTACATTCTAAATAAAGGTAAGCAGAATGGGATTAGTGATCAAATAATACACTTTTTGGAATCTTTGGAATCAAAAATCTTTATATATATATATATATATATATACACACACACACACACACACACACAATATGCCTTTTAGACAAGCTAGACTTATTTATGGACATTTACTCAAGAGAAATTGCTTTAAAATGCCAGTATTGGAATAAAATCCTAAATGTAAAAAGCATACTCTTAATGTTATGTGGAAGTGGTTTTAATCTATAGAGACTTTGGAATTATTCAATGAGAGTATATGTGAATTCTTCAAAAATTTTAGAAATTATCCAAAAAAATCTTTAAAAGAAATTAATCCTAATTTATTTATTATTGTATTGTTTAAAGAAACATTTTACTTATTTATTAATTATATTTTGGGCTTAGTCCCTTTACTAATCAGGGCTTGCCACGGTGAAATGAACTGCCAACTTCTCCAGCATATGTTTTACACTGCAGATGCCCTTCCAGCTGCAACCTATCACTGGAAAACCCAAACACACATACACTACGAACAATTTAGCTTACCCAATTCACCTGTACCACATGTCTTTGGGTTGTGGGGGAAACCAGAGCACCCGGAGGAAACCCACACTAACATGGGGAGAACATGCAAACTTAACACGGAAACGCCAACCAAGGCTCAAACCAGCGACCTTCTTGCTGTGAGGCGACAGCACTCATCGTGTTTATCATTCGTTCATTCATTTTCTTTTCAGCTTAGATCCTTTATTAAACAGCGGAATGAACCGCTAAATAATCCAGCATATGTTTTACACAGTGGATGCCCTTGCAGCTGCAACCCATCACTGGGAAACACCCATAAACACTCATTCACACACATACACTATGGACAATTTAGCTTACTCAATTCACCTATAGCGCTTATCTTTGGACTCTGGGGGAAATCGGAGCACCAGGAGGAAACTTACATCAACAAGGGGAGAACATGCAAACTCCACATAGAAACGCCAACTCACCCAGGCAAGGCATGAACCAGTGACCTTCTTTCTGTGAGGCATCAGCGCTCATCCTGTATATATGTTAACAAAATTATTTTGGTATTATTGCCTGATACTAACTGGAACATGCACCAAAACCCTAGCAAACATTACAGCAATTATACAGCACAATCAAAAATACAATACAAAAGATATCAGCCAGAATAATGGAATAAGAAACAAAATACTGCCAAAAATAGTTACAGAGACATTATTAACCTACATCTAAGGAAGGGGCCCCTATATTTTGTCATACATTTTCTGTTTGCCAGAGAATCTAGAGAAACATAACCTTTCCAGCTTAAAGGCAAAAATCATTTCAGCTTTTAAAAAAACTTGGAGGTGTCGTGGAATTTCACTCCATCAGAATCACTCTCTTGGCCTGCACCATGCCAAACATAAGGGAGAGTTGTTGGTGTTTAGGCCAAGTTAGAGCCTGGTCTGAACATCCATACAAAGCTAAATCCAAATAAATTTTAATGTCTATTTCCAAAGCCTGGGAATAAAGTCTGAAGATGCTTAATCTAGAGAGACTTTGAAGGAATTTTTCAATGAGAGTAAATGTGAATTCTTCAAAAGTTTTTGAAATGAAAGGAAATATTTAAAAAAAGAGAGATTTTCATATTATTTTATGCATTATTGCATTGTTTATAGAAAGATGTTACTTATAAACTGTAAATTTGATCATATTTTGCCTTCAAATATACATTGAAGCTGATAAGGCAATAAACTCTAAACTCTCTTTTCTCTCTCTCTCTCTCTCTCTCTCTCTCTCTCTCTCTCTCTCTCTCTCTCATTATTGTTCTATTACATATATTTATATTTTGGTTAAAAGGCGCTTTTCACCCAAAAATGAAACTTTTCTTGCTATTTTATCACATTTAGGGGTACTAAACTTTTAAACAAAGCAATATATTTTGTTGAATATTGGAAAAAAAACAGCCACTGACATCCATTTTAAGCCAATGGGAATTTTTTCCAACATTCTTCAGTATATCTTACTTTGTGTTCAACAGTAGAAAAGAAAATCATTGTTACAAGCAAAGGATAAATAAATAATAGCAGAATTGTCATTTTTGGGTAAACTCTCTTTAATATTTAACCACATTTACATACAAGAGTGAATTACCTAATTTTGACAAGTTTAAACCTTTTGTCTAATGTAAATTATACCGTAACTGCATTAAGTGATTGTTGATGCTGACAATATCCCTCTTTCCCCAGTTTAAAAATCTTTCAAGTGCACAAAAAATTAAGATGACTTTTCCTTACAGCTAAATAAATGGCAAGCAGAATGTGATCATTGAATAAAAAAATAAACTTTTTAGAATCCAACCCTTGGCAGGAAAAACTAAATTTATACAATTTAAGACCTAAGAACTTTTAATGCAAAATAGCATTTTAGACAAACTAGACTTTTACTTAAAGAAGTTGCTTCAAAAAGCCAGTATTGCAGCAACATCGCAAATGTAAATTGCATACTTTTAACATTTTGTGAAAGTGGTACTAATCTAATCTAGAAAGACTGAAGGAATTATACAGCTACTGTGTCATAGGGCCATTCCTGCCTTGTCAACTAAGGTGTTCCTTCTTTTAGTGTCATATCATCAGACAGATGAACCAGTACATGTTGCGGAACATGCAGAGATGGAAAGAGACAATGAATGGCATCAAAACGGAGCAGAGAGCAGAGAAATGCTGGAACAGACTGAGGAGAATACAGCTGATGAGCCTGAGAAGAACAGTCCAGAAGCTGAGCAGCACTAGTAAGTGTATCGCTCATCTTAATGGAATAGTTTCCCCAAAAATGAAGAGTCTGTCATCATTTACTCTCTCTTAACTTGACACAAATCTGCTTAAGTTTATCCTTTTTTTGTTAAACTCAAAAGAAGATATTTAGAAAAATGTTGTAAATAACCAATAATCATTGACTTCTTTAGTAGTTGTTTTTCTTCAAATCAAATCACTTTTATTGTCACATCATCAGCAGCATGTGTGCTATGATGAGTGAAAAGCTTAGGTGCTGGCTCCAGACAGTACAAAATACAGATAGTGCAAATACAACAACAGTGCAAAATACAGACAGTGCAAATAAAATGACAGTGCAAATATAACGTCAATGCAAAATACAACAGCATACTCGGAAAAAAAAAAAAAAAAAAAAAAACAGGACAATGTACAATTTAAAAAATGACAGCAGTATGCGACTATGAAAGTCAATGATTATCAGCTTTCTGATATGGTTATCTTTTGTGTTTAACAGAATAAAGAAACAAATAGGTTTATAACTACTTGAGTATATAGAGAGTGCATTTTCATTTTTGGGTGAACCATCCCTTTAAGCTGTTGTGATTAGGATTAAATTTGATGTGACCGTTACAGTGGAATGAGATATTTTCAGCTCGTCTTTGTTTCTACAGTCAAGGCCTGGACTTCAGGCAGAATCCTCAGATGCTGACGGGATCATGGGCCGAGTACACGCACTCCGCTGAGAATTACCTCAGAGGCTGCAAATGGTGAGAACCGATAAAAGCAGCGATTTTATGACGGCTGTATCGTGTAAGCTGAATCACAGCTTGTGTCTCTCTTTATGACATGCCTCTGCAGGGCTCCAGATGGTTCCTGCATTGTGTCTAACAGCGCTGATAATGTTCTCCGGGTGTATAACCTCCCAGCTGAGCTGTACAGCAGCCAATGGGACTTGCTTTCTGAGATGGTCAGTCTGCGTCAGATCTTCCTTTATATTCATCTTTATGAGCCTAATAGTCAATTTTTGGCATATTATATTATATTATATTATATTATATTATATTATATTATATTATATTATATTATATTATATTATAATATATTATATTATATTATAATATATTATATTATATTAGTTTATTTTATATTATATTATTATAATACAATTTTTTTATTTTTAAATAGTATTATAATAATATATACATAATAGCTATAATTTATATATATAATACTTCATAAAGAAATACTACACTTACCGGCCACTTTATACCGTCCAGCTATTCATAATGCAAATGTCTAATCAGCCAATCCCATGGCAGCAACTCAATGCATTTTGGCATGTAGACATGGTCAAGACGATCTGCTGCAGTTCAAGCCGAGCACCTGAATGAGGAAGAAAGGGGATTTAAGTGACTTTGAACATGGCATGGTTGTTAATGCAAAATGGGCTGCTCTGAGTATTTCAGAAACTGCTGATCTACTGGGATTTTTACGCACAACCATCTCTAGGGTTTGCAGAGAATGATCTGAAAAAGAAAAAATATCCAGTGAGCAGCAGTTCTGTGGGCGCAAATGCATTGTTGATGCCACAGGTCGGAGGAGAATGATCTGAATGCTTCCAGCTAAAAGAAAGTAACTCAAATAACCACTTGTTACAACTGAAGTATGCAAAAGAGCATCTCTAAATGCACAACACATCCAACCTTGAGGTGGGTGGCTACAGCAGCAGAAGACCACACTGGGTGCCACTGCTGTCAGCTAAGAACAGATATTTGAGGCTACAATTCACACATTGCCTGTTCTAATGAGTCTTGATTTCTGCTTCAACATTCGCATGGTAGGGTCAGAATTTGACGTCAACAACATGAAAGCATGGATCTTCTCTGCCTTGTTTCAATGGTTCAGGCTGGTGGTGGTGTAATCGTGTGGTAGGATATTTTCTTGGCACACTCTGGCCCATCAGTACCAATTGAGCATTGTGTCAACGCCACAGCCTACCTGAGTATTGTTGCTTACCATGTCCATCCCTTTCTGACCACAGTGTACTCATCTTCTGGCTACAAAGAGCACCTTTGGGATGTAGTGAAACAGGAGATTCGCATCATGGATATGCAACTGACAAATCTGCAGCAGCTGTGTGATGCTATCATGTCAGTTTGGACCAAAATCTCTGAAGAATATTTCCAGTACCTTGTTGAATCTAAGCCATGAAGGATTAAGGCAGTTCTGAAGGCAAAAGAGGGTCCAACCTGATGCTAGTTAGGTGTACCTAATAAAGTGGCCGGTCATTTGATATGCTTTTGTTACTTTGATACTGATTTTTAAATCATTCTCATTACTAACTTGTTGAGATGTTTGATGCAAGTTGCATTTTTAATTGAATTTATTAGGGACTCAAACTTGCAGTGATGGAATTAATGTAGAGCAACATTATGAAGCATCAAGGTCTAAAAACTTTGTTATACTACTCAAGGTGAAATATCACAATGCTACATTTTAGATTACATATTTATTTACATAATTCCAATACACACTTATTATTTAACAATAATACTACAACATATTGTTTTCAGCAGCAAGTGTTAGAATCAATAATATATGTAAAACAAGAAACTTAGTCTCCAACACCTTGGTGTGAAATCAAGAAATAATTTTTGGTGTTTGTCAAGAAATTATTTTAGGCCCTGATTATCATTTACTTAAACAAGTAAAAATACAAAATTTTCTTGACATTCACAATTAAAATTCACAGTCAAATTGTCACTTTTTCTTTATTCTGATATATTAATATACATAGAAATCCATCATTTTAATGAAGGACTTATTTAAAAATCTTAATGCTGTCTTGACTCAGAGTCCTGTGCTGAAGATGGCAGAAGGAGACACCATCTATGACTACTGCTGGTTCCCCAAGATGACTTCTACTGACCCGGACACATGCTTGTGAGTTTGTGTATGTCAATCCAAGCTTTTTTAAAATGCTCAAGTGCATCTAGAGATGTTAATAGCATCTGAGTCAGCAACCTTTGCCCCCATTAATACCTGTGGCCGGTTAACTGCATAGACGTCATAAGAATGAGTCAGGACTAAAAGTAAGATAGAAAAAGGCTCCATTTTGAATTTGGAAATCTGGACATTATCCTTTTTTGGTCAAACTAGGTTTTAAGAGTTCACATGGTGGCTGTGTATATGGAACTGGTTCCTGGTGTTAAAAGGCCACCACTTATTTTGCAATAAAAAAATCTAAAATAAAAAAGAGTTTTGATAATTTTCCTATTTAAAGCTTGACACTTACTTTATCACATTGTGTACTAAACCTGACTGAAAATGAAAATTTGCTATTTTTTAGGATGATGGTTAATAACTGTACTCTGAATAATATCAAGAATTTTGCTGCTGTACCATGACTGCAGCAGGCGCAATGATATTACACAGATTCTATCTGGTGGTGCAAGGGGACTATTTTCAGGTGCTGCATAACGCCTGAATCATTGTCATTGCATCATTCTGCTTTAGATAGGAAAATGATCAAAATAAATTTCTGTCATTTTTAAGTAAATGTTCTAATGGTCTAATTTGATTCAATGATATGTGCCAAGCTAAACTAAAAGTGCTTCCGCCAGGCCTGGAGATCAGCTGAATGAATTCAAGAACGTTGAAACTCAACTGTTAACTGTAAGGGACTTGATCGTAATTGTAAAAAAAAAAGTTGAGTGTTTCTTTAAACTGCATTTTGGTCAATATAGGCAGGAATGACTGATAATAAACAGGGTCTTAGCATGGGTTTGCCACAGCCATATAACCCCGCAGCCCAAGATTTTTACAGTTACACAATTTAGAATTCTTTTTCTCTTTTTTTCAGTTTGACGTATTATATTAAATAATATATTGTAACAAATTCCTGTGGTGTAAAGTTGCACCATCATCATTATGTCTCCAGAGCTACATGATCTTTTATAAGTCCTTATTTTTCATACACTGATTTAGTTTTTAGGAATGTTTTTTTCGCTAATCAATTTTGGGAAAAGTTGTGCTTAAAGAGCTGAAGCACAACTTTTTTTTTTTTTTTTTTTTTTTTTTTTTTTTTTTAGCAATGATTAGGTTAAAAAAAATCCTAAAAACTAAATCAGTATATGATAGAACAGCTTTTATGTTTAATAC